>NW_011958404.1:0-1571 GCF_000949405.1 Vollenhovia emeryi | reverse complement strand
CTCTTGGTTTTCTCTTTAATTACGAGAAGTCTCAACTTTCTCCGGCACAGAGGTGCAAATACCTTGGATTTGTCTTCGACTCAAATTCTCAGTCGATATCAATTCCTCCGAAACGTCGTGATAAGCTATTGCAGATGGCTCGCAAATTTTCTAGACAATCTAAAAGTCAAATCCGCGATTTTTCAAGACTGATTGGCTCACTAATATCCATCTGTCCGGCGGTTCAGTACGGCCTTTTATATATAAAAGGATTCGAGCGGGAAAAGTTTCACGCTCTAATAAACTCCAGAGGAGATTATAATGCTATATGAATATCTCTGCAGGTCTGGCTCCAGATATTCAGTGGTGGATTAAAATATTTTCGGATTCGAACCAGACCAACGCTATTCGTTCGGGAACACCGACGCGCGAGATATTTACGGATGCATCCCTATCGGGTTGGGGAGCTGCTTGCGGACAAAACTATACGCGTGGATGGTGGGGCGAGAACGAAAGAAATAATCACATAAACATCCTTGAATTAAAAGCAGCATATTACAGTTTGAAATGTTTTGCAGCAGATTTGAACGATTGCGAAATCCTTTTACGGATAGATAATACGACTGCGATAGCGTGCATCAACCGATTGGGTTCCGTCCAATACCCCCATCTAAATGAAAAAGCAAGAAAGATATGGAGATGGTGTGAAGCGCGAAATATCTTCGTTTTCGCGTCCTATATCGCCTCAATAAATAATACCATAGCGGACCGAGAATCTAGAGTAGTTAGCGATGACACAGAATGGTCATTGTCACGTGAGGCCTATTCTCAGATATCGTCGGAGTATGGCCCCCTTGATATTGATATATTTGCATCTATTATCAACGCCAAATGCCCGATGTATGTTTCCTGGCTTCCAGAACCGAGCTCGGTAGCGGTTGACGCATTCACTTTATCCTGGTCAGGAATAAAGTTTTACGCTTTCCCCCCTTTCATTCTCTTACCTCGCGTTCTTAGAAAAATCCTAAATGAGAAAGCGCAGGGTGTTGTTGTGGTCCCCTGGTGGCCCTCTCAAGCGTGGTTCCCTTTGTTCTGCAGCCTGTTAACCAAAGAACCTTTAATTTTCCCACCATCTAGACATTTACTCTCAACTCCTTTCAGGGATCATCACCCGGCATGGAGGTCCCTTTCCCTGGCGGCCGGGAGCTTATCCGGCTAGCCCTTAGCTATAAGCAGGTACCGGTGGAAGCAATGGAGGTAACCCTAGCTTCCCTATCGGACGCCACAATCAGGCAATATACGAAGCCTCTGCGGCAATGATGGTCCTTCTGTAGATCGTCAGCGACTCCTGTATTTGAGCCAAGTCCTGCGCAATGCTTGGAATTTTTAGCACAGAAATGGAAAAGCGCAAATTCATATTCTTCTATCAATACCGTTCGTTCGGCGATCTCTTCCCACACAGCACATGATATCATTCGAATATTCTGTACTCATACTGAATGTTCTGTGATAATACAGGATAAACTGAGAACATTCGTATAATATCTTTAGTAGTACGTTATTTCTCGTATGTGCATGGGATATACGCGGAA
>NW_011958403.1:0-1571 GCF_000949405.1 Vollenhovia emeryi | reverse complement strand
CTGTATCCAAGTGAAGGCCACTCCAGGGCGTCACCACACGATGCTGCATGACGCACATCCAACAGCGTCGACAACTCAGAAATCCGGTGGTTCATCGGTGACGCCCGCAAAATGAAGAGACGGTGCAGTCGTCGAGACCAGCTCACACGTCCGCTGATCCTGCTCAACTCTACTCGCCACAGCCTTGGCATTGATCAGCTCATCCAACACTCAGCGCGTCTACTCATTGACGCAGGATCCGAACTCACCTTCGTCACGGAGAATCTCATTCGGCAGCTCAACATCCCTCGCCAATACTCAGGTATTGTCGTCAATGGAATTGCAGGCAAGGAGTGTACTCGGACACGAGGAGTCGTGTCACTCACGTTACGCTCGACACATTCCAACGCAGCTGCCACAATTCAAGCTCATGTCCTCCGGACCGTTACATCAATCTTACCATCCTTCGAGGCGGAACCGGAAGACTGGCCGCATCTCAGGAACTTGGCATTAGCCGATCCAGATTTTCTCATCCCGCGGCCAGTTGACATCCTCATCGGCGCAGACGCTTACGGGCAAATCATCAAGCCCAATATTATTAGGCATTCTCCACTCATGCTGATAGCGCAACTCTCCATTTTCGGATGGCTCGTTCTTGGACCAGTCAATAGAGAAGCAATACGCACATCAACGCACCATGCTTCTACTCAAGTCAACGAGGATGTTCTCAATGAGTTATTGACAAAATTCTGGGTTCAAGAGGAGGTGCCTACTCACGATGTCAATCGATTCACCCCTGACGAGCAGAGGTGCGAAGAGCACTTCAAGACTACACACTCTCGCGATTCGTCCGGGAGGTACGTCGTCAGGATTCCACTCAAATCACCAGTAGATCTTCTGGATGATTCTTACCACGTCGCCCATCAATGCCTCAAGGGATTACGCAGACGATTCTCAAGGGATGTGAACTATCAACGTTTCTATCAACAATTTATGATGGATTACGAGCCACTCAATCACATGACGAAGGCAGCATCCATCTCCAGTCGTCGCTCACACTTCTACCTGCCACATCACGGTGTTCTCAAGCCTGACAGTACAACAACGAGGCTGCGGGTCGTGTTTAATGGCTCCAGCGCATCCACATCGGGCTACGCGGTCAACGACCTCATGTACACTGGAGCGAAATTGCATCTGAACATCTCAGATGTTCTCCTATGGATACGGAGACATCGTCACATTTTCGCTACGGACATCACCAAGATGTACAGGCAGATCAAAATTCATAACCCGGGAAAAAATGGAAAAGATCTGAACAGACCTGATCAGATCAAATCAGATCCAATTCGCTCAGATCTGATTTGATCAAAATATTGGCCCTATCTGATCAGATTTAATCAGACATGAGTAGATCTGATCCGGTCCTAGCGGACGAGGTCAGATAGGATAAGAATAATCTATATCTGATCAGATCCACTCAGACATGAGTAGATCTAATCTGATCCTGGCGGACGAGGTCAGACATGACAAGAATAATCTGTATTTGCTCGGATTCAATCAGACATTCTATTTTTTAGTGGTTCCCTCTTGAG
>NW_011958402.1:0-1571 GCF_000949405.1 Vollenhovia emeryi | reverse complement strand
TGTTTACAGATCCGTTTACAGACCCGTTTACAGATCCATATCTCCGAACTATGACATGTCTCCAGGGAAAATTCCTTCTCGCTGGAGCATGCAGCTCCTTGACGAGTCTTTGCTTCTCGGAATCGTTACATCCACTCGATTTTGACGGTCTCATGTCTCGATGGTGTGATCGTTGGCGTACCTAATGGTATGCGCGAAAAGAGTATCGTGCGATATATGTTTTCTAACAGCTCCGAAATACAGATCCGTTTCTACCCGTTTACAGACCTGTTTACAGACTCGTTTTCGAAATACAGATCCGTTTACAGACCCGTTTACAGATCCGTTTCCGAAATACAATATCGCTTGCTACAGATCATCGTATCTCCGAACTATGACATGTCTCCAGGGAAAATTCCTTCTCGCTGGAGCATGCAGCTCCTTGACGAGTCTTTGCTTCTCGGAACCGTTACATCCATCGGATTTTGATGGTTTCATGTCTCTGCGATGTATAATCATTGACGTAATGATACGCGCGAAAAGAGTATCGTGCGATATATGTTTTCTAACAGCTCCGAAATACAGATCCGTTTCTACCCGTTTACAAACCCGTTTTCGAAATACAGATCCGTTTACAGACCCGTTTACAGACCTGTTTACAGATCCGTTTTCGAAATACAGATCCGTTTACAGACCTGTTTACAGATCCGTTTTCGAAATACAGATCCGTTTACAGACCCGTTTACAGATCCATATCTCCGAACTATGACATGTCTCCAGGGAAAATTCCTTCTTGCTGGAGCATGCAGCTCCTTGACGAGTCTTTGCTTCTCGGAATCGTTACATCCATCGGATTTTGATGGTCTCATGTCTCTGCGATGTATAATCATTGACGTAATGATACGCGCGAAAAGAGTATCGTGCAATATATGTTTTCTAACAGCTCCGAAATACAGATCCGTTTCTACCCGTTTACAGACCCGTTTTCGAAATACAGATCCGTTTACAGACCCGTTTACAGGCCCGTTTCCGAAATACAACGCCGTTCCCCACCGTTTTATTTCTGATCGCTGACATCTTTCAATAAGTATGAATATATCTGTATACAAGAATTCTTTTTATTAATATCCCAAACAATGATTCAGTACGTTACATTATACTATGTTACATATTATGCAGTACGTTACGCTAAATTACGCTTACATGTTACATATTATACATATTATACATATAGACCATTTAAAATATATACATATAAATGTGTGACAAACAGCCGTATAAAATACAAGTATGAATATATACAAGTATGAATATATACAAGTATGAATATATACAAGAAATTTTCATTGTGACAGATGTATCGCTGGTGGAGTATCTAGAAAAAAAATAATTGTATAAGAGGACTATGAAATAAAAGAATTAAAAGTGTAATAAAAAGTATTATTATTACCTTCTTCATTGACATCCTCCTGTTCTTCCTGATCCAACATCACTTCATCGAAGAAAAGATAAAATTTTGTTTAATTTAGTCTAAACTATTAGCAAATTTTTAAGAAACTTACCTGGAGAGTAAGAAATGGAGTCGTCGTCGG
>NW_011958401.1:0-1570 GCF_000949405.1 Vollenhovia emeryi | reverse complement strand
TATTTACCGTACATTAAAAAACAAATAAAGGACAAAAAACCAATAAAAAAGCTTACTTAATGAAACTAACGCGGACTATGTTTTAGAAGATAGCTCATATTGAATTTGCTAATGCGGACTCTGTTCCCTAGAAGATAGTCCCAGCACCCACCAGCATAGCTAGCGCGGACTCTGTCTTCAAAAAAGAACAGTCCCAGCACCCACTGGCACACTCAATACGAACTGAATCTTAAAAAACAGTCCCAGCACCCACTAATTCATTATGTATAATATAAACACATAATCTCAAATAACCAGAAAATTATGAGAAAAGTATTATGTATTAGTATAGTACCTGGATACCAAAATGTATTTGTTGTCACATAAGAAATATACCAATTCCTAACAATATATAAACTGATATATCTTTGGTACAAATGCAAAACTGAATCTGTAGTTTATTTGCATTTATGGTTGTATCACAGTTTCATGTTGTCACAGTATCTTCCTTTCGTTCCTTTTCTGTTCCCATACGTTCTTTCGCATGGGCTAGCCATATTTTTATAGAGGCTGAAATCTCTTCATCTCTGGCATTTGTGTGGAATTGTCGTACTACACCTGGCAAAATTTTTATTAGTTAAATTTATAAAACTACTTATATTTATTTTACAAAGAAGACATTGTTTGTTGTACTTACCTATTATAACTTTACATATACGCAATGTTGAAAAACTTGCTTTTTTTTGTACCGTACCAGGTATATTGTGTTGCTACTTCGTTGGAAAAAATTTTTCGCATTAGTCGGATACCCGAAGTCCTCAAATCGTTACATATGACATGGGATAATTGTTTAACCTGAAATTATTGTAAAAGATAAGGTTATAAAAGCTGTATTTAATAAAATCATTATAATCATGTAATATGATACTAGGCATATGACTTTCAAATTATTCTAGACACAACTGTTTGACATTTTAATATAAAATGTTTATTACAAGTTTATCGAAATATCTGTAGATACAAACGTATAATGTTAAGCTTATTAAACTTTATTAAAAATTATTTTTACATAGTATTTGCTAAAAAATATACATAAACTAAAAAATTATTAAAAGCTGAAATTCAATTTTAAATATAAATAAATAGATACCAGGTTTAATTTTAGTCGATAATTTTAGTCGAATGTAATATTGCCAAAAGTCTGGCAAAAGCTTGTTATTATTGAACTTCGACGAAGTTTTTTATCCAAAACCCATTTCTACTACATTATAAGTTGTTTTTCTCTCTGAACACACTCGCAATTTAAAATACAAATGTTCAACATACCATCTGACTTCGATAAAATAAATCATTACGCAACTTTGTTTTCATCACTTGTAGATCATCATTTTTTAGCGGTAGATCTTCAAATATATTTATTGTTTCTTTTTCTTCTGCCTCAGAAGATTTGGCAAATTTGTTATTTATAATGAGTTTTTGATATCTTTCAATACTGTTTATTTTTAGTTCTAATTTTGTGAGTTTATGGATAACAAAACGTTGGAACTTTTCATTAGAAGTTTCTGTAAAAAGAATTCAATGCCTTTTAATT
>NW_011958400.1:0-1570 GCF_000949405.1 Vollenhovia emeryi | reverse complement strand
CCACCATGGTTTCAACGTCTATATCGTATGAAATTGAAGGCAAACTGTGACTCTAGATGAGTTTCGAGTCTTTATAACGTGAAATTTACCAAGTTTTAGAGTATTCACGCACTCTAGAATATGCTGCTTTACAGAAATATGCAAAAACTGTGATTCTAGATGGGTTTCGAGTCTTTATAACACGAAATGTACTAAGTTTTACAATATTGACGTATTCAAGAATATTCTGCTTTACAGAAAAGTTAATCATTGTATTTCAAGCGAAGTATCGCAATACACATATATCGCGGGGATGTAGTGAAAAAGAGGCGTTTCTGTGGAGGCTTGCTGTGACGCGCGCACACGAGGGGGGATTTGGGGGGGCGAAGCCCCCCAGGGGAAAAGCAAGGGCGGGGATGGGGGACCTGGGGGCGAAGCCCCCGGGGTGGGGGGGGGGTTGGGGGGGCGAAGCCCGCCATAATAACAAAACTAGTTTCAGTAACAAAGAAACTAATAAAACTAATGGCTCGTGTGACAAAACGAGGTGATAAATAAATAGCTCAGAGGCCGAACAGGATGGTAGCGTCCATGGGGTTCCGTCGTAGCAGCGACCATGTACGGACGCGTAGAGTAGAGCTCTCGTGTAGTGGTGCCTATAGTGTGGCTAAATTAGATCTGAGACTAATAACTGTGGTATCACCGTGTTCCGCGTGTGTTAATTGACTGGAGTAAATGGAGGCAGAGTGGAGTGATTGTTAATTACCGAGGAATTAACGACTAAAGTTTGCCCCGCTGCTACGTGCCGTGTCATTCCGGCAAGATGGACGGGGCTCCCCCCACTCATCCGCCTCTACGTGATTGACTTTTATTGGAAATTATGTGGAATCCAGCCCTTTTCAGGGCTTAAAAAGGACTTGGTTAGCTTCGTGGTGGTTCTCCGGACGTTACTGGTGCGTTCCCGTGCCGGAGAAGCGCTGGATGACTGTGGATACGGAGGACTCGCCGTGAGAAACGTTTGCCACGTAGCATAGGGGACTGGCGCCGCATAGGCCATGTATGTATGTCGGGTCGTGTAATTACACGGCCTGGGATATTCCCCTTGGTGGACGACCAGTTAATTGGTTCGTCATTGAGGTCTACGCGTGTACGTTAATTCTGTATGTGATTTGCGTGTAAATTAGGCTTAAGGTTTGCGCGCGCTTTATGTATATTGTGGTTGCGGACTGCATCCGGCAGTACCGCCATTCTGTGTTAACAGCGGACATCGTCTGCGAGAGACTGTTCCCTGTGTTCGTTGCCCGGTGACCGGGCGCTATTTCTCGGCGGCGCACAGTGGTCCCAATTGCCAAAAACGTGGTCAAAAGTCGAAAACGTAATTTAATCTTTCTAAAAATCAGTATATCAAGGTTTTTGAAGTAGCTGATTTCGAATTTGATATTATTTTTCAAAAAGCAAAATGGCGGATCCAATATGGCGAACTTAAAAAAATAATTCGATTTCAATGAAAATTGGTATTGGAGGTTTCCGAGGTCGCTGATTTCTAATGTTAAATAAATTAATAACAAAATAATTTCATTTCTATTTTGTTAGT
>NW_011958399.1:0-1570 GCF_000949405.1 Vollenhovia emeryi | reverse complement strand
TTTTTTGATTTAGGAAAAATCATGATGATGTCATTCGATACACTTTTTAGGAGCATTTTGTGAACAGAAAAGTCATAATGATATCATTAGGATGTCATCATGACATTTGTCTCTTAAAAGTTACTAATAAACAATATTTTACTTCAACGACATGTAATTAAAACGATATAAATATTTTAAAAACCAAAGGACGCTTTTATCTATAATATAGTGTACGATTCCTTTTTCATTTTTACATCATTTTTGCATCATTTTTTTATTAGTGACTTTTAAGTGACAAATAATGTCATGATGACATCCTAATGATATCATTATGACTTTTCTGTTCTACCTGGGAAAAGTCCACGGTTACAAACGCCACGCCAGTTGTCTTTAGACGATTAAAATAATATTATCATCAAAAGAAACACACTAATATACAAATTATCATTTGCTAATTCCGCGAAAAAATATAAAAGAAAAAATTATTGACTATCCTAAACTTACTTGTCTTAAATTGTATCCATTGTCGATCAGAATGTTGACCACCTGTCCGAGAGCAGATCTATTATCATCTGCTACACAAAAATGTATTTATACCTTCACAGGCAACACCGACACGTGCACAAGACCGGTACCAAAACTTGGCTGTTTTGCCGAACCTCTGTTCAACTATATAAGCGCACTTAAGCGGCGAGCGCTTGCCTACAAAAATATATTTAAACTTTGTCGTTTGCTAGAATATTATATAAAAAAAGGAAAAGCAGAATTACCTGTGTTGTGGTCGTCGAGTATGCAGATACGTGGGCACGAGACACATGGAGACACGCAGCAACACCGGCACGTGCACGGCACGTGCACAAGACCGGTACCAAAACTTGGCTGTTTTGCTGAACCTCTGTTCAACTATAAGCGCACTTAAGCGGCGAGCACTTGCCTACAAATATTTGGCTGGACAGAAGCGCTGATGCTGAGTTAAGCGGCACTGTAATCGAAACCACCATTGAAACTATCAAACGAACGATTGCTTAGCTGCAGAGGTTTGGCAAAACACAGCCATTACGTGCCGCGACTTCGAGCGTTCGAGCCCGAGCACACTCAGTCACTCACTGCTGTTTTCCCCCTCCACTCATGCATACAGAGTCGCGCGCCCGCTCTTCAGAGTTCGTCACGCCGAGAGAGAAAGAATGACGTTCTGTCCTACTTCCTACTCGCTCTCACTTGTCAGTCGATACGATTGGTCCAGTAATCCCAGATTGCGGGATTTCTGGCGCACGCGCAGTAGCGCAAGCTTGAGCAGCCGCTCAGTAGCGTATACGTTCTTCTTAACTTGAGGGTTTAGATAGAACCCTTATAAGAAGAGTATAGGAAATATTGTATAAAAAGGTTTTTATCAATAAAATAAACACAGACATAAATGTTAATAATAATTTTTATTATTTGGAAGTGACTTTAATTCTTAGTGCGTCTGCAGCCGACTTATTACATGATGAACACCAACATTTGTTGCAGGGATAAGGAAAACTGCAGAAAACCTCACCAGTGTTCCAAAATATATACATTTCTATACGAATTATAAATATATACGAAG
>NW_011958398.1:0-1570 GCF_000949405.1 Vollenhovia emeryi | reverse complement strand
TGTCTAGGTGTATTAATACCTTGAACTCGATGTCTACGTCGTCATCGGCGACCTGGGATACGTAGACATCGAGTTCGAGGTATTGATACACCTAGGCACCGAAAACTACGGAGCGCACTATGTGGATGCCGTCATCGACGACCTGGGATACGTGGACATCGAGTTCAAGATATTGATACACCTAGACACCGAAAACTGCGGAGCGCACTGCCTGAACGTCGTCATCGGCGACTTGGGACACGTGGACATCCAGTTCAAGGTGTGGGGATTCTTTTCTGAATGGCCAAATAAAATGGTGAAGACGTTCGCTGGGTTAAATATATTTAGTTGTTCTTCAGGGCAGTCGGCCGGGACCTCTGCTCTCGGTTACAGACTTAGACGCGCGGGAAGACGACTCTCGGTGACAATCTTGGGCGCGAGGGGAGACTCTCTCTGGCCTTTGCCCTGATCCAGCTTTTTATATCCTTTTCCTTAATTCTCCTACTCCTCGATAAGGAGCCAATCCTAATCGCTTACAAATGGGGGAGAGTAGTGAGCGCACTGACTCACCCCGACCTTTAGTCTTCTCGAAAAGATAATGCTCGTCCGGTCTAAACATGTTCGTCCAAAAGCCGAAAGACAAATACAACCGGTAAACATTATCCCGGGCAAACATTGCCCGGGGTCGGCTTGGAATTAGTAACGCACGACAATGACTATCTCCTAACGGAATTATACAAAAATGCCTACAAAGGTATTAATACACCTAGACACCGTTATTAAAAATTACGCCAAAATTCAGACCCGTGGACTTTGCATTGCAATATTTCTACTCATGGAGCACGTAAAAGAAAAGTAAAAAGACTTTTATTATGCAAATCGTACCCAAGTTCGATAGCTTGGGTACGATTAAGCGTAGTCTCAACTTCGTCCGATCAGCAGTTGTTGAGATCCGAGTCAGTGAGGGGATGCTGGAATGATTCTGCACTTTTCGAATTTGTTCCTAGAACTGTCAATTCGTGAACACATTTGTATAATATACAAATTATATGAATTTTGTGTACAAACCGACAATGTTCCACTAATCGGACTAATGGCCGATTTTTTCATTTCCCGATAAAATTATCCGGAGGTTAATCTCGAGTTTTAGCCAATCACGTGCATGGAACTGGTAGTTTATCTCCTGGTTAACTTTAATTATATTGATACTTAGACATATAATAATTGTAAATGCGCCGCTAAAATATTGGATACCAATTTTCTAGTACAATGTACTATTAAAAAGTCACAAACCTCAGTTAGAAAAGTTTTACCTACATAGGAAAGAGGTATGCTTTAGCATCGTGACATTTGTAATCACCTAAAAAACTTACCTTCTTAAAAAAGGTAAAAAAAAGCTCCAAGTATAAGCTCCAACGACCGAATATATTTTGTTACTCTATATCTTTGTTACTATTTTTTTGCATCTCTACAAAAATATCTTCACTACAAAACTATCTTCTCTACAAAAGTAATGATATCATTAAATGGCGCCAACTAAACTAAATAGTTTTAAACGTGGTGGGGCGATGATGGAAGTGGGGACATGCCT
>NW_011958397.1:0-1570 GCF_000949405.1 Vollenhovia emeryi | reverse complement strand
ACACAAACACACACACACACAGCAGAGAGGGTTTGGAATCAATAAATACTACGGGACTGACGAACCGTGGGGTCCTTATCTCTGCTGCAACACACACAAACACACACACACACACACACAAACACACACACACACACACAGGTGTAAATCCGATCGTGCAACCTCCACGCGGTACACCTTGAATAATGCAAATGCTGGCGGTACTGTAACTTTCAAGCTTCATAACTCGAAAAATACTTAATAAAAAAATACTTTGTTACAGTGTTTTGGAAAGCTCTCGAAGAATGCTGCATGAATGTGTGTTCAGGATTGCGATACGATTCGGCATCGCGGCGCGATCTATTGTCGCCCCGGCTCACGAATTCGCGCCCGTTTGGATCCCGATGGCACTACGCGGGCACGTGTTGAGCGTATGATCGAGTTTTTGTGCCGGCAGCTTATTCGGGGATCGCGTCGCACGATGTTGCTCGGCCAATTAGATTTCTGCCGTCTTTTCGCGCCCGCGGAATCGGTCGTTCCGAAGTCAGTCTCGTCTTACAACTAGTGACGTGAGCATCCCCGCGCGAGTCCGCCCTTTAAGCACAAAGACTGCCTGCATCGCTTCCGCGTGTGCCCGCGCTCTTGTCTTGTTCGCGGACCTCGCGACCGGGATCTCTCTTCCAGCGTGTCAGCGCCGGTCTCGACGCTATCGCCGTTTAATACTCAATTCGATTCGTGAACGGTTCCTCGACGCGCTCCACGTGCTCGCGCTCCGTTCCACCTGCTCATCCGCGGTTCCGGCAAACGCGGGACCTTGTATATATATCTCAGCCATTTCTCTTGCGTGCGTGCGGTACTTGTTTAATTTGCGTGCGGTCAGTGTTTAATTAGACGGTGCGAGATATAGGTGCACGGGACGGTATCGGCATATCATTTGGCGGTTCGCGCTCGCGAGAACCCCCTGCTCCGCGACAAGATTTCCGGCCTCGCGAGTAAGATTGTCCGACTCGGCTGGGCGTTAATGCAACGCTCGTCAAGATTTCCGTCGCGCCAACCAAGCAGGCTTTACGGGTTCGGAAGATGTCCGATCGCTTGACCTCTGCCGCCGATTGCCCCGCATTCGCCCGGATGTGCACCTAACGTCTCCTTCGTCCTTCGTTTTGATAATAATAAAGTGAGTGTGTTGAGAGTTCTAATTGGAGAGTTTCTCTTTCTGTGTCGTCCGTCACCCGTGATCCCTACAATAGGTGTTCGCACCTGCGCTACCCGATTTCCGCGCTCAGCGCTGAGCGGTTCCGGCGGTCTTTTCCGCGCGTGCCTGCACTACGGATACCGCGCTTGTCGTGCACAATGTGCAATAAAAAGTGGGATGTTCTATTTAAAAAATTGGATGTGACCTTCACGTGACCTTGACAACGCTATTCAAGGTCATACTAATATCACTATCTGATGCATAACATAAAACCCTACAACTTTTGTATATATAACATTTTTTTCAAAAATGCTTTGTTTTCGAAAAATTTGACTGGTCCGGGACTTTTTCCCCACCCTGTATGTATATATACACATTTTTCTTGCCTCTAAATTCCAC
>NW_011958396.1:0-1570 GCF_000949405.1 Vollenhovia emeryi | reverse complement strand
TGAAGTCGCTCACTCACATCAAATGCCATAGATGATACAGCGCCCCCTTCCGGCATCGGCATAGGTGCCGATCCTGTCGTGTGAGGCGCACGCACGCAAACGGGCGGGTGACTAATCCGATCGTCGGACGACCGCGGCGCGACTTTCGGATTGGTCGTTCGCTTGTTGTGTGCGCGCGCGCGTGCGTAATTATGATTCTCGTGACTTATTGTTACTATATTAATATCCAAACGACCGTTAATAATATAGTAACACTTTCCATTATGAAGATTGCGATAACTATATATGTACAGTTATATTATATACTATTCCTTTCTTTCATGTTTTACTATAATAAAATTCGAAATTGTTATAATTTATAGTAAAAAGTTTCATTACTTCTCAGAACCATACGTATATAGTTCATATTACTATTATTATGGTAAAAGTTACTATAAAAATGAATATCTCAACTATAATTTTTTTACTATCGAATTATAGTCAATTTTATCAACGATTTTTCTATCAGTGTACGAGACTGAATTTTGCTTCCGAGTTTTTGGCCGCCACCATGCGCGGCCTAGCGGCGGTCGGTGAACTACTCAGAAGCTGGCGCACGGCGACTCGCGTGTCCGCGAATATGTGGATAGATTATCATATCCACAGTAAATATATGCTCCAACCAAAGTCTGGTTGTCACAACCAGATCATGTACAACTACATTGATATAGTTGATACAACTAAGTAACTAAGTCATATCAAGCATACACATAATCATTGCATAAAGATAACTAGGATAATGCAACTATATTTCTTACAACTAAATATTTCTGGTTATGTGCACCATATCATTTTTTTCCGTGTAGAATATCTCTAGTAGTATGTTATATCACATAAATTCTCAGGAAGTACTTGTAATATCTCATACAGTATATTATATTTGATATATTTTTGTAAATTACTCAGAATATATAATATGAATACGAGTCAGGAGGAGTCAGTAGCGTAATTGTAAATTGCGATCCTTTCGTGATATATTGCTTTCAATCTTCGGTCTCTACGCGCTTGCGGCGTATTGTATTCAGAGATGCAAACTTTGGGGTCGTGCACCATCAAAGTGTTGAACTCGGTGCTCACACATACAAGCGCAACTGCGTCCGTGTACTGCGCAGAGCACTCTTATCCGCATTATTATGCGCATTATTATCCTGCATTATTATCCGAATCCTTTGAGGTAATCCTTATATATTTCTATGATATTATTATTCATAACATTAATAACAGTTATGAAATATATGTGTGAATGATGATTTTCACAATTTTGTGCATATATATTTCATAATGTAATGAGAAAACTGTTCACAAATTAGAGGTTACGTTTTTATAAAATCGTTAAAAAATAACATAAAGCCGTTTTTGAAGGTTAAAATGAGTTGTTAGTTGTTAATCAGAAGTCGGAATTGTATATATAACTTTGTCTAATGAGTCGAAATTGAAGAAAATTGCGTTTTTCTAAATATTCTTTCCTTTCTCGGCAGGTATCATTGAATTGGCATTGAAAAGGCATATTGAATTGGTAACGCAAGTTTGG
>NW_011958395.1:0-1570 GCF_000949405.1 Vollenhovia emeryi | reverse complement strand
TTGTTAAAAATAACCCTACCCACCCTATGTCAGAGGTGTGGAGTGGATCTTGCTTCACGTAGAAAGTTGCAAACCCATGTGGAACAGTACAACGGCGGAAGTACATGCGTGGAGACAGTATGTTCCGCATGACAGATTTTCTAATCCTAAAAGTTGTCAACTTTAACAATTAATATCTCGCTTCGCGAGACAGAGCTACGACTTTGATTGAGGAAAAAGTTGTTTCTCGTTGAAAAACGCATCGAATGAAATTAATTGTATTGATTTTTGAGGTGGTGTAGCTATACTGAAGAATTACCAAGTTATCAACTTTAACAATTAATATCTCGCTTCGCAGGGCAGAGCGACGATTTTGTCTAAGGAAAAAGTTGTTTCTCGTTGAAAAACGTGTCGAATGAGACCAATTTGATTGATTTTGGAGGTGGTGTAGCTATTCTTAACAATTACCGCACACAGTATTATTCTTTCTTGATACGCGTTTGCGACAAGTGCGGGCAAAAACCGCGATCGCTCTCTGCGAACAATCAGTGATTGATATCGTGCGATCGCTGAATTCCCGCGATTTGCCACTGCTCGATGTAATCGAACAGTTCATAGTGGCAATCGGACTCAGTGACAATCGGACACACTGAAAAAGAAGTGGCATTTGGATACAGTGTCAGTGACAAGTGACTTTACAAACGGAAGTGTGAATTCGCGAGTGAAGTGGCACTTGGATACAGTGACAGTGACAATTCACTTAAGGGGGAACAATCAGTGATTGATATCACTGTGCGATCGCTGAATTCTTGCGATTTGTGTCAGCGATTTGTGCGGGTATCAGTGCGACGATGTAATCGAACAGTTCGTAGTGCGCAATCGAACTCAGTGACAATCGGACACAGTGAAAATCGAAAAAGTGGCATTTGGATGCAATAACAGTGACAAATGACTTTACAAACGCAAGTGCAAATTCGCAAGTGTGTCGGAGGACAGCTGAGACAACGACACCTGAGAGGAGGACATCTGAGTGGAGGAGGAGGCATCGGGCGCCATTGCAGATACAACTCCGCCGCTGCGCATCGTGTCGGTGAGTGAAAAGTTTTTTATTAAAATAACGGAATCTACATTTTTAGATCGTAGATTGTAGATTGATTGACATTTCGTAGATTGATTGACATTTCGTAGATCCGTTACGTTAAAATGAATAGGTTACAAATAATATTACGTTTTATTTAATATATTTCATTTATCGATAAAAAATGATATCATAGAGCTCTACAAATCAGAGTATGTTTAGCTCATTTGTTATGTTAAAAATCGGTGAAATACATTACAGAAATTATGCGAAATATGACGAATCCCAAATAGCACAAAAACGTTCCATTAACATTCTAGGAATATACGCCAAGAACATTCGAAGATTCCAGGAATCTTCTAATAGTCGTTTTATACGTTCGAGGCATATTTATAGAATGTACCAACGGAGCACTTCAAAAGTTCTAAAAACATCTCTAGAATGTTCATCTGAATGTGCTACGAATGTACACGAATGTACTGCAAATATTCTAGTAATATGCTGTAGATATTT
>NW_011958394.1:0-1570 GCF_000949405.1 Vollenhovia emeryi | reverse complement strand
GTAGCAGAGAGTTAGCGGGCAATCAGCTGTTTTCGAAGAAACTGACTCGCTATTCCTCGAATGCTTCTGTCTCACTTAGGTAGACGACAGCAATAGAGAAGCGAAGCGAATATTTGAATAAGACGCTCTCAAGGTGTACGGACAATAGAGCCGTCAGCCGATCGGACAAACATCGCGATTCTCGTTTGCTCGACGACGGTGTATAACATTTAGTTCGAGGCGATCTCGAACAGTCTTGTTTTTTGTTTTATTACAATACGCTTTCTTCATATCCCTACATTTTCTGTAGAAATTTCTTAAGAAATAGATTTTTTAAATAATAAAATCATCTGTGTAATCAAATGTTAAAGAATACAATTTTCATAGGAGAATTACAGAAAAGATAACTCAAAATGTAACGTAATTGACAAATATTATCAAGAAAAAAAATGCATGTCTATCCTACGTAAAAGGACGCACAGAGTTTCGAATCTACAAAGAAAAGTTTTAAATCAATTTATACGCGAAAAGATTATAGGTTTTTTTAGGTGAGCATTATTAATCCGTTTTGACGAGAGTTCTGTGAAATTTTCTTTAAGAAGAGTCTTCTGACGTGCAAGAGAACATTTTTCACATTATACGGCACGTAAGAATATTGCATGCTAGCGCAGTGCGAATATAGCAATGTAGCGGCGCGATGCGGCGCGGCGGAGCGCTCACGCACACTACCAGGCGCGCGGCTCACTGACGTGCTTCCGTCTAAAGGACAACGCCGATTGGATTAGCTTTACTCAATATTTACTGCTTCGTTGAGCATTGTAGAAAAAAATGGTTCAGGACTTTCTGACTCAATTTTTAGTCAGGAATAACGCTATATTATTAGTGGGCGCTATTTAATTAACACCCTGTATAATAAGAACGTACATTTGCGCACATGGCCTTATTACACACAAAAACGTTACACACATGACATTATTGCACACATGTGCAGAATACTCCGAGTACATTTTTCTCAAAATTAGTTTTCTGCCAAAGTTTATGTAACTCCTTTTGCAGATTCTGTCTTAATTGCTGAACATTATGTAAAGAATTTAAGAAATAGCTGTACGGATCAAATATAATTTATAATAGTCTGTGCAACATGCGGACCAATACATAATTTACTAATTACATCTGCAGTTGTAATTAACATAATCGATGCCGTTTGATGACATCATTGTGCATATACAGGGTGTACCGCAACTCGTGACCGAAATTTTAATAGCGTATTTCTGAGCAAAAAGTAAGACGAAAATCCTAATACGAAAATGTCGAGGCTATAATACTTTTCAAATGGGAAGCATTTATAATAGACAAATCAGGTAGTCTAAAGTTCGCGCGTTCAGGGACGGTACATTGCACAGTGATAAAGGTACTCTTGCTTCTTTGCCGATATACCTCAAAAAATTTTAGTAATTATATGTACAATAATGCTGATGTTATTGATTGAGTCATATTTAAACATGAAAAAATAAAAAAATAAATTAAAAATAATAAATATGAGAAGTTGTCCACATGGGAAGTTGTCAACTTATGAAATGTCACAGACAAT
>NW_011958393.1:0-1570 GCF_000949405.1 Vollenhovia emeryi | reverse complement strand
TATATTTAAATTATATTTTGAACTTTTCTGTTGTTTTAATTTCAAACTAATTAATATTTGTACACCAATTGGTACATTAATCCGTTAACAACGGTATTAAACTTGATATTTTTTCAAAACTAGGAAAATAAATTTTCTCTCTTTTCAATACAGTTAGAAGATACGAATAAGAATACATTTTTAATACAAAAATAAAAACTACATAAGTTTTTTATATTCGCCTGTAAACCTACAAATTGGACATTGTACTTTCATTTCATCGTTTGTTTCATTTACTATACGTGATGCACATTTGCAACAAAAAATGTGCCCACAATCTCCTGCACCAAAGTTCTCTATAATTATAGCTTTCGTACATATAGGGCATTCCAAGGGTTCGCTGTTATCCAACTTTATATGTCGCCGCTTACATTTAGTGCGGTTGCAAACGCTAGTTTTGAAGTCACCGCATATGTTCGTGTTTTGTAGCGTTCTTGCGACCTCTCTTTTGAGATGCTCCGTTGGCTTCCCCGTTGTTTCATATTGAAGCTGTTCCACGCTAGTGCAGTGCAGAAATTGACATTTTTCGTTACGACACGTAGTATTTTGAAACATGAAGCAGTATTTGTATGTGTGTACGGAACCACAATCTAGATCAAGACAGGAATAATTTTTACATCTCTCAACGAATTCTTTCCTGAAACATTTGGTACAATGACAGAATGCGTAACCAAAATGTTATGTTTAACCATAAATCATTAAAATATCTTACCGTGAGCCATAGCATGCCATTGTATTGTAACTTTTCTGAAAACAGCAGCAGCAAAATAATGACAAAAGCCAAATAGAACAAAACCACAAGAACAAAACTAAACGACAAAAGCTGAGGACAGAAATTAAGACAAAATCATCTGAGATCGTCTATGCTATAAGGTTATAGAGGGTGCACACACTTTTGTATGAGTGCATAAGGCCGGGTCTACAAAAGATATAAGCCTTAATGGCTCATTCAGACTGCCACTTTCTGACGTAATAAAACGCAGAACATTCGCTCATACTTGACGCCGACTGAACGTATTTTTAAATAACTCCTATATGCAATCGTTTGTATTTCGTATGTAGACGTTTGTAGTGCAATTAGAAAGGTTTGTGAGTCATTCGCTTGTTTGTAATTAATTAATTATTTTTCTACCGTATACTTAGCGCCAATAGATAAATTAGATAAAGTTTTTATATGGAATCGTTGGTATTTCGTATGAAGACGTTTGTAGTGCAATTAAAAAGGTTTGTGAGTGATCCAGATAATTTTAATTAAATATTTATTAAATAGAAGTTAGCCGGATTCAAAATTTCATTGATTTCCTATCACTGACTTTACACGTTTACACGTCATCCTTAATCAAGTTTAATAACATCCGTAGTTATAAAACTGGCCAATCACAGTCATTCCATTCTTCTGAGGAATAGTTGTGATTGGCCAGTTTTATAACTACGGATGTTATTAAACTTGATTAAGGATGACGTGTAAACGTGTAAAGTCAGTGATAGGAAATCAATGAAATTTTGAATTCGGCTAACTTCTATTTAATAA
>NW_011958392.1:0-1570 GCF_000949405.1 Vollenhovia emeryi | reverse complement strand
GAAGGCGATGTCAATATGCTTTTATGCGTAAAAACAGATGGACCTGAATTTACCTGGTGATGTTATATGCGGGAGTCAGATGGTATTATAGGATCCACGGGATTGCCCCTTCTCCTCGTATAGTTATAGTCGATCTCCTGCACGCTCTCCAACGTATACCGTCCTCTCGGATTGCAGTTGTCCTCTGCTGTATTTTCGGCCCTTCGTTCCGTTATCAATTCCGACCAAGAAGCAATGCCACTCTACACTCTCTACTCAGCCGACACAAACGAGTCCTCACGATGAGAAAAAGACCTCAGCCTGAATCACTTTAGACTTGCACAACGAATTCTGAACCGACACTTTCAAGAAGTAATGGCACAATACAGAAAATCGATATCAATAAACAACCGGTAAATAACCGTTGCTAACGAAGAACTCGTCCGAACACCTAGCCAACCGATCCGAGAGCGCTGGCGCGAGAATTTAAATTAAACGATTTCCCCAACATTCCCGCCCGCCTTCGCCAATGGCAATGGCGAATAATGACGGTCTGGGTCAGTTGGCAAAATACAAAGTTTTACCACCGGTCTCCGGTAGGTTGAAGTTGCGGTGCGGAGCGTTACCACCCTGGTCAGACCATCGGTGCCCTTATGCAATTCAACGACTCTGGCAAGAGGCCACTTCGCAGGTGGATAACGTTCATCTGTCACCAGCACCATGGTTCCCTCCTGAATTTGATTGTGTGGATGATGCCACTTGGAGACTGCCTGATATCTCTGAAGACATTCTGTTGACCAACGTCTCCAAAAATGATCCACCTTCTGTCCCAGAAGCTGCCACCGTGATAACCGTGAAACCGAAATATCTGAAAGGTTCGGCTCCGGTATGGTAGTAGGTGCTTCACCTATTAAGAAGTGGCCGGGAGTCAAAGCCGAACAATCACTTACGTCCTCGGAGAGCGGGCATAGTGGACGGGAATTAAGTATGGCCTCAATTTGAACGATCACTGTTGTGAGTTCTTCGTAAGTCAACGTTGAATCACCAAGTGTCCGTAAGAGATGGAACTTGGTTGACTTTACCGCTGCTTCCCATTTCTCTCCAAAATGGGGCGCGGATGGAGGATTGAATCGCCACTTTGTACCATCATTTGCAATAATTTGGGCTAGCTCATGTAACTCATTCGAAGTGGAAGAAAAACGTTGGCGTAAGGCTTTGTCAGCACCCACAAAGTTGGTACCGCAATCGCTTTGAAGGGTAGCACAAATGCCTCTTCGACCCGTAAATCTCTTGTACGCAGCGATAAATGCCTCTGTAGTGTAATCAGTAACTACCTCAATGTGAACTGCGGATGTAGATAAACAAATGAAAATGGAGAGATAACCATACATGCGAGCCGCCCGCCCTTTCCACGTTTTGATATGGGTCCGGCATAATCAAGTCCTGAGTGTAGGAAAGGTCTGGCTGGATTGACCCTTGACGCCGGTAGTTGACCCATTAATTGTTGAGCCCGGATTCCTCGAAAGCGAGTACAACGCACACACCTAAGGATAAAGGAACGGACTGGGGCTCTACCTCCGACAATCCAATA
>NW_011958391.1:0-1570 GCF_000949405.1 Vollenhovia emeryi | reverse complement strand
AGGTATAAATTTGTATATATGTATTATTATTATGGCACCCTGTAATGTCCCCAAGGCAAAGTATCGTAGGATTCGAGCATGACGTATCGCTTGTCGTCGTGAGGACTGAGAGCGAGTTTCGTTTCGGAAACGGTGTACACCTCATGCAGTCTCGACCGCACGCAGAATTGCGATCTCGACTGCTCCGTTATATCGCGCAAACATTGCATGAAATCGTCGAACGTTATCGTTCTCTCGACTACGTTTCTCTTTACACCCTTTATCTTTTTCGTGTCGCTCATTCCGAGCACTCTCACGGCATACATCTTCGCTCTCAAACCTACGAATTCTATCATAATCGCGCCACGATTCTCATCCTTCATCAGACCCGGAACGCTCTTGTTCGCGCGCGGCATACCGTACGCGTTGTTCTCGGCATAGTCGCTCGTGTCGAATCTTTCAATGGAGCGTTTCATATCCTCATAAATATCGTCACATTCGACGAAATAAATCAGACTGTCCGTATCTGTGTACATTACCTTACACACACCGCGATACAAGGGCACCATATAATCATAATGAAAATCGTATAATCGCGTTTTTGATATCTCCAGAATGGCCATGCCAACGTAGATTGGTTTCACGAGCTTTACCTCCAGTTTCCGTAACTCAACGGCCATCAGATCCTCGGAGAAAATGCTTCTACTGTGGAAATTCGGCCTTGAAATTAGCGCTTCCGCTCCGTACCTTCCCTCCCAACGCGTCACAAGACGCACGTCAACGTGCTCGCGCACGTTTTCCATTGTCTTCCCGTAAACCGCGTTGTTCATAAGCTTATACATATTTCTCTCGAATTCGTTATTCGCACGAGTTCTAAACATTGTATTCAGTTCGATGTATCCACGCAGCCATGGTGATTGTGCAAAGTGTAAAACGCGATGAATTTTAAGTATACGCATCCCATAACGCACACATTGCTGCAAATTGCGATAATGTATGACATAGCGCGACTTATCGTGAAGCGTCGCTGGAAGCTTATCGGTAACCTTGCCGGGGGGTGAGGCGCGCGTTGGGCAGAACGGAAGGTCCGCGTGGGCGTCGTGGAGCTCGCGCGGATATGCAAGATTCACCTCCATAATGTAGCCGATATCGGAATCCGCGGTCACAGACATTACGTCTACACTCTCCACGTCGCTGACCCATTGAAACTGCGCGTACGGCAATGATTCACACATAGCCCATCCGTAGAGATTATTCACGTCATAGTACATGAGATATGTCGACGGTTTCAACGGATCGTGTGACGAAAGATACTTATTATTAGCTCGCGCGTATCTGTTGGAACACTGACTCAGACCACCGCGTACACGTTCAACAAAGAGAAGCATATCGATATCGGTCAACAATTCGAATTGAACACCCGTATGTTTCAACATAGCATCCCACGTGTACCCCGGTAACGTGTAATAATGAGCGGGATCCAAATCGTAACTCCGTATGCATTTGTCGCGAAAATTCTCAAAAACGTCTGCCAACAACAGAACGTCTGTTTTCAAATATAAATCGCTATACTCGCCAAGATTACTAATGC
>NW_011958390.1:0-1569 GCF_000949405.1 Vollenhovia emeryi | reverse complement strand
GAGAGAGAGAGAGAGAGAGAGAGAGAGATTTGAGATTGATTTATTAGCTGCAGTAGCTACATATATATAGTTACATATTTAGAGTTCCCTTTTACGCTATATTCGCTTACAATATTCTTTATTATACATTGCTGTTATCCAGTCTTAATATACCTGCTATTTTCCTCGCTCCCTCTCCCTAATATGTTGCACCAATTTTCTTTTAAATCCCCTCAAAGTTCGCTCATCTTTCACCTCATTCGGCAAGTCATTATACATTCCAAATCCGTCGTGTAGTAACATTTTTGTTCCTCTCTAGTTCTGCATCTATTGATACATAAATTTTTGCCCTTCCTAGTATTTCTGTTACTCCTTACTTGCACCATTTCTATCTCCCTACTCAAGTATTTCGGACACATTCCGTTTACTATCTTATACACTAATAGACATACATTGTATTCAATTCTCTCTTTAATTGACATAAACTTTAACTCGTCCATCATTTTTATAATTTTCTCCTTCCTATCTCTCCTTAAGATAATTCTCATCCCCTGGTTTTGTAGTTTTTGCATACGCTGTACATTTGTCTCACTTAAACCTACAAGAATCGACGCACAATATTCAAACAGAGGCGCAACAATTGTTTTATATAATTTACATCTCATATCCTGTGACATTTCCTTACTAACTCTACGTAAGACCCCTAACTTTGCCCCTGCTTTCCTACTAATATAATCCGCATGAGCCGAGAAATTTAAATTCTTGTCTATTATTATTCCTAAATATTTTATTTCATTCACCATTTCTAATATTTCGCCCTTTAATTTGACCACTACATTACTTTCTACCACTTTTTTTCTACAACCTCTTATTAACATAATTTTCGTTTTATTTACATTTACAACTAATCTATTCCTTTCTAACCATTTCTCTACTTTTAACATTTGCTCATTCAAGTTATCCCTAATTTCTTGGCTCGAGAACCCTGTTGTATATATCAGGGCATCGTCGGCAAATAACCTTACAGCAATTATCATTGATGACTTCCACAATATCGTTTATGTACAATAAGAATAGTATTGGTCCCAGTACAGATCCCTGTGGTACTCCCAAGTCAACACTAATGGGGGTTGATAATATTCCATTGAATTTAACCCTTTGTGTTCGATTTGTTAGGTAACTCTTGAACCAATTTAAGACTGTTCCTTTAATTCCATATCCTTTAAGTTTTTTTATTAAGATTTCTCTGTCCACAACCTCGAACGCTCTTTTCAAATCTAAGAAGATTACACCTATTATCTTTCTCTCTCTTATTACTTTTTTCCAACTTGATATCACCCATTGGAGCGCTGTCTCGCACGAATGTTTAGCTCTAAATCCCGACTGGTTCCCATTAATTAACTCATTCTTTTCTATATATTCCACTAACTGTCTATGTACCAATATCTCCAATACCTTTTCATACACCGGTAGTTTGTTTATCGGCCTAAACTCCTCAATCCTCAGCGTTCCTCTAATTTTTGGCACAGGGACAATAACCGACTCCTTCCATTCATCCGGAAATATTCCCTGTTCTAATAACTTATTAAC
>NW_011958389.1:0-1569 GCF_000949405.1 Vollenhovia emeryi | reverse complement strand
CCTGAGGCTACCTAAGATCGGTACATCTGCGAGTGATAGGCGACGAACCGTGGCAAAACCGAGAGCAAGCGGGACAAGTTATATAAATGCCGAGGTACACGAATTCGATCGGTGATCGCAATGATAATTACCTGTGATCTGTAGACTGATATCGTTTCATTTATTCTTTCTTGGTAAGTGTAATCAAAATTTTTTTAATTCTTACGTCCTTTACACTATCTGCAATTTATGTTAAAATAGTATACTAATTATCATTTTATGTATCGCATAATATAAGTTGCTATTTATTTCCGTTCATTATACAGAGTGTCCCATTTTAACTTGGACAGTAAAATATCTCAAAAACCCAGCGAACAAAAATGTTTCCGACAAAAGTTGTATGGTTTCGAGTAGGGCTCGGATTTTATTCCATTTTTCGAATAAACGTTTAAACGTGAAACGTTTATCCGTTTACATTTTCTTCCAGAAAAACGTTTATTTGTAGAAAAACGTTTACACATTTAAACGTTTACTAAACATTTAGTAAACGTTTAATAAACGTTTATTATACGTGCAAACGTTTAATAAACGTTTATTATACGTGCAAACGTTTAATAAACGTTTAATATACAGGATGGACCATTTTAACCTTTAATGGAGAATAACTCGACCGGTAAGCAAAATAATAAAAAATGTTTCAGACAAAAGTTGTTTGGTTTCGAGGGGGCCATAAGATGGTACCATTGGTTTGACCTTGAAGAATTATTTGAAGGTCACATAAAGGTCACACCAATTTTTTAAAATGGCATTCCCTATTTTTTATTACATATTCTTGTAGCTGATCTCGAGAGCTTTCCAAAACGCTATAATAAAGTATTTTTTATTTAGAACTTTTTGAGTTATTAAGGTTTGAAAGTTCCAATATTTTGATATACATTACAAAATATATATCTTGTAAAATATTCATTTTTTTATCATCTTACCTTAATACTTTTTTGAACAGAATAATGATACAAATCAATCGGTGTAAAGAAAACATACAATTGTTAAAAAAAAACGTTTAATGAACGTTTACACGCATATTAGAGCCTAGTAAACGTTTAAACGGTTAACCGTTTAAACGTTTGTTAAGTAAAAGCACGTGTATTCGGAAAAACGTTTCTAATAAACGGATAGCTAATTATTCGTATAAACATGTTTCCGTTTAAACGCATAATAGCGAGTCCTAGTTTCGAGGGGGACATAAGATGGTACCATTGGTGTGGCCTTGAAGAGTTTTTCGAAGGTCACGTGAAGGTCACTTTTAATTTTTTTTTAGTGGAACCCCTATTGTTTATTATACTATCTTATTCTACAAATTAATACAAACAACTTTTGTCTGAAACATTTTCTTATTTACCTTATACTTTTCCATTTAAAACACTAAAGGTGACGTGACCTTCAAATAGTTGCTTCAAGGTCAAACCAATGATACCATCTTATGTCCCCAAGGAGCGCCAATGCACGTATAATGCGCTCTAAATGTGCATTAAAATTCGCATTAAATGCGAATTGTACATGCACATTTAAAGCGCATATTTGTCCTGCATT
>NW_011958388.1:0-1569 GCF_000949405.1 Vollenhovia emeryi | reverse complement strand
TAATTGGGTTATAATTTATACTTTATTATATATACAAAGATTTTATATAACTATTTTGTTACGAAATATATCTGATATTTGATAATATGAGAGATTTTATTTGTATGCAATGATACAAGGATCACTGTTATACAACACAAATTGTCAAGGAACAAGACTGCTACAATGCTAATAATGCCAGTAGGAGTGATTTTATCGAAAGGTTAATTGCTGAAGTATTTTCGAGGGAAACTTTATGGAATTCAGTATTGCCGTATAAACTTAGAGGACCATCGGAGACAAAATCATTATGGACCGAGATAGATACTTCTTTAGGTAAGACATGGTGTATAATTGCAATCATGCAATATATATTATTGTGAAGATACATTTTCAATAAAAAGATCACATATTATAATAAAAAAAATATGTAGATGTAAATCCTGGTACCAGCCAGGTAAAATGGAAGAATCTGAGAGACCGCTTTGTAAAAGAGCATGCTATACAATGTACTTATATCGCAAGTGGCAGTGGACTTGTAAAAAAGAAGAGTACCTGGCCATTTTACGAAAGCTTATGTTTCTTAATACCAACGATAAATTATAGAAAGTACGTGATTTTGATGAACAATATATAAATATATTGGATTAGAATACTAATTGAATATATATTTAAGTATTGAAGTAGTTTCATACAGTAATTATTATTTATAATATTTTTTAATATAGTACAATATTGTTATAAGCAACAAAATAATGTTAATTAATTTTAGCTTAATGCGAAATTCTATTTTAGGACTATAAGTAATATTGAAAATATTAATCCATCCAAGATGTTACTCTTGTCACAAACAAAAGATATTTCTTCGCCTGTTCCTGGTACAAGTAACATCACAAAGAAAGGAAGCAGTACTTCGTACCAATCAATATCAGTGCAAAAGAGTGTATTAAATACGCAGCTACAATCAAAGAAGAAAGGTAAAGGTATATCATAAGTGATTAAGTTTATAGTCGACCATAACTGGCAATGTGTTTTTCAACACATAAAATTTATTGCGAAAAATATTACCTCAGCCAGGGTTTGAACCTGGACCTCCCTTCACTCTAGGCGGACGTCTCAACCAATTCGACCTCCGAGGCATATATTTTTCGCAATAAATTTTATGTGTTGAAAAACACATTGTCAGTTATGGTCGATTAGAAACTTAATCATTGTTAGTCATTTACTGGCGTCAAATAATTCTTGATGTTATATCATAAGTATTTAAATATTTTGTGTCTTTTTCCAATTTTATAATGTGATACAAATCTTCCTTGTATAGCCAGTAGACAAGATTCAGACAGCTCTAATATCAGTGAAATGGAGACTACAAGTAGAGACTACAAAAGGAATCAGTATGTACATTTAATCCATAATATATGCATTCTACAAAAGTTTTGAACTTTTTTTAACATACAGTACAACAATATTCTTAACACATTGTTCCATATTTTATCTCCATATGACAGATATTTCCTTTAATGCATTTTATACTAAAAGAGTGAAGTGTTATTTTCTATTTTAGAGAAACCAAAGATAGTTGATCAAAAG
>NW_011958387.1:0-1569 GCF_000949405.1 Vollenhovia emeryi | reverse complement strand
CTTTCCAAGTTGTTTCTTCTTATTATTCCTGATAGTATTCTCTGGAAAATTGCAGGCGAGTTTTTGAGACCAAAAGGCATTACCACCCATTGCCAGTGACCATGTTGTGTGACGAACGCCGTTTTATATCTGTCCTTTGCGCGTATTGGTATAGACCAGAAGGCTGAATTTATATCTAGTGCTGTGAACCACTCACTTTCCCGAGTTTTTACTATTATATCCTCTATTAAGGGAAATGGTTGGCTTTCCGGAATTAATAATTTATTCAAATCTCTGAAATCAATGCATAATCTATTTTTCTCCTTATGAGATCCCTCGTCCGTCTTTTTATATGCTAATGTGACGGGTGAGGCAAAAGGCGAACAAGATTCCTCTATTAATTCTTCGTTTAATAAGTTTTTTATCTGTCCCTCAATTTCTTGTTGATCCTCAAAAGAACACCTATAGGGTTTTTTTGCTATGTATCGGTTTTCTAACAGTTTTATATGGACTTCATAATCTTTCACTTTTCCTATATCGTATTTGTTTTTAGCAAAAAGCGATTCGTATTTATCTACTAATTTATATATCGCATTCTTTTTTTTCTTATCTAAGTGTTCAGTTTTTATGTCGAAATCTTTTATGGGTATGAACTCGTTCCAATTTATTTGTATTTCCCTATCATGGGTTTTTTGTTTAGTTATATTTTCTCCTGACGCTTGCGAAATCTGAAGGTTCTCATCCTGACGTAATCTGTAATCTTTAATACTGTCGAGGCCTATCAGAATATCATATCTAAATTCTTTATTGTCGGTTACGAAGAATCTCGTTTTCTTTTCTGTATCAAAAATTTTTAATTTAAGGTATATTAATCCTTTTACTTTGTCCTCTCCGCTCATAGTCCTGAAGGTGTAGGGTTTTGATATTTGCATGTTTTTACCTAATTTTTTTAAAAATTCGTATAATCATCGTGATGTTTGCTCCGGGATCGTATAAGCCCTTTGCCGGTTGATTTTCTACGAACACCTTCAATCCGACAAGCGGAGGCAAATCTAGTTTTTTTGATCCGGAATCTCATCATTTAAAGCGTCTTCTAACTCTGTATTATTAGCTACTTTAATATTTCTATTGAGTGATTTCCTATTCCTACAAAATTGTTCCGGATGATAGCGGCCTGGGTGTCCTAATTTTTCGCAAAACGTGCACGGTGTTTTTTCTTGTTCTTGATTCTTATTTGAGTTCGATTTATTACTGTTGTTCGGCGTACCCGTATTTCTGAACCTAGATGTCTTATTCGCGAATGATTCTAACTGATTGAGCTCTATCATTAATTTACTCTGTGTAACGATCTCTCTTTTGTTTAGTTTCTCGCGGATAAACGGAGGTAAGCCTACTACAATATGTGTAACTCTAGACTTTTCAGTAAGATCGGGGTCCGCGTCGACAAGTAAATTTAATTTTTTTACAGCGTATACTGTTAAGGGGATGCTAAAGCCGTCTGTTTTATCGGCATCCTTTGTTAGAACTAATCTTTTAATTGGCTTTATAGAAATGCAAAATTCTTATACGGAATTAAAGAACGCAGCAAAA
>NW_011958386.1:0-1569 GCF_000949405.1 Vollenhovia emeryi | reverse complement strand
ATTTAACCAAATAGATATTCTGATGACAGTTGACACAAATCAATCATCTGGAAAGAAACAGCCAAGACGATTCACAGCTTTTAATCTGAAGAAATTTATTTTTAACACGAAGAAATAGGTAAGTTCAAATTATTCTTTAGATCAAGCTCGTCACCGCTCAGGTTGATGATAATGAGATTAATGTTTACAGAACCATGCGGCCTCCCGTTGATGATAGGTGCGAGGCGGAGAGGCTGGAGTGGTATGGCCCCATAGACGGGGTCATACCTGAATACCACGAAGCCTACCTTACATTTATGCAGGGTCTATGCATAAAATCTGCACGCAACGAGGAGATATTTATTGGCGATGATGGGGACAAAATACGGCTGTGCAGCGATTGCTATAACCACATGGGCAGGCCAAACAATTACGTGTCGAGAACCGCGTGGCACGGATTTTGTGCCCCAGTCCAATACATATCGACATTGAAATCGTATTGTTACGGGTGTCGTAAATTTATAATGAATGCCATCCCGGCATTCTTATGTAGAGACTGCCTAGAGACGTTTGTTGTAAATCAACGGGAGTACGAAATAAATAAGTTCTATAGGAAAAGCCTGGAGGAAGAAGTAGTTGTAAGGTATTTGTAAAATAAATTAAATTAGTATAGGGATCGCTTTAAAATAAATATACATTATATATGTAGGATTAAGTGTAATCGTTTAATTATATTTTAAGTTTTGTAACATTCCCGCCATCAAGTATTGTCCAGCGTGCGCTATAGAGTAACGGTAGATCGGTGTAAGAGAGCGTTCGCGATGAAGAGAGAGACGGATCGCGGTGGCGCATCTCGCGCATTGCGAGGGAACAAAGACACTTCGGTCTTGGACAGCGGAGAGTAAAGGCATCCTATTCCTCGCATCCTCTCTCGCCCTATTGCTCCACCTGTCGCGCCCACGACTATCACGTTTCGCGATTTCTCGTTCGCGCCTATCACGATTCGTTCATGTCTATCATGGTTCGCGTTTTCTCGCTGCTTCTTATTATGTTATATTTTGTTATACTTATATATACTTGGGAAAGGGAAGAGAAAGAAAAACTCTTTTTACTAATTATAAATTTTTTAATATATAAAAATACAATTATTTCACCAAAAATAACTTAAAAGTATCTTATAAATATCTTACAACTACTTTTATAAAATTAAAAGTATAAAAAATTAAAAAGTATCTTAAAAGCAGATATAAAAAACATGAATAGCACGCATTTAATCTCATTTTATTATCTCAATTTATCAAAATACATCACCCCGTTTATGGGTTTCGGCAAGAATTTCTTTTACGGCATAAGTCATTAATTCCCACATTATGATTGAAATAAATTCACCATCGGTTGAATTTTTATAGTACGTGTCGTGTAGGATTCTAAGTGCATCGTTCGGTGTATCGCATTTTTTTCGCCACTCATCCGCACATCTTGTACATGCACAACGAGTTCTTCGAAGCTTTCATGTACAGTTTCTAGTTCCGCATACAGTTCACAATGTATGGAGTCTACACAGTGTTCCAATTCAAATAAAAATGATAC
>NW_011958385.1:0-1569 GCF_000949405.1 Vollenhovia emeryi | reverse complement strand
TTTATTTGTATGAAACAACTAAACTAGTAAAATACAGGATAACATTTTCCTAAAAATGTCACAACCAACCCCAGTCTCCCCTACCCTTATGTAACATACTATTGAACTTGTCTTAAAGAGGGCTATCATATTATGATATAAAAAATATAATGTTTTATCAAAAAAATTAAGTTAACTTTAAAACGTCCTCGACACTTCCACCCATAGAATAGTCGTTTCCACCATATGGTACTAGTGCTATCTATTCAGGAGGGAATCAGGCGTATCGGGATTTCGTTGTGACAGCAAATGTATTTGCTAAGAATATATTATTTTGCTTCAGTAGCAAATTTATGTGATTGTAATTACAAATACACTCAGCAAATTTTGTTCTATTCTCGCAACAAAATAGATTTTGCTATAATGACGAATAATTCGTAAAATTAGTTCTATCAACTAAATTTTATTGCTATTACTACGAATATGCAGTAGCAACGGCGATTTTGCTACCACAACAAAATTATTTTTTTCCGTGTATGATTTTCTATGTGTCTTCTAATTTCGCTGATTATTAACTTGGTCCCTTTATAAGAATCATCCTGTATATTCATATTTTTATTTATTTTCGTCCCCAACGACACCACCTCCAATCGGTATTCCTGCTGAAAAATGTTTATTTAAAGATTGAGCAGGCGTTCCAACATTTCCATCGTATTTTCCATATTATCTATCCAAACAACATGTATGTCTAAAATACGAATTAAAGACGGGTAAATATATCGACGAGGGGAACCCACCCCGATGACCTTAATCTTGACATGTTGTCAATGTCACCCTCTTGAGTGAAGGTTTTCAGAAGGTTTTAGTCGTCGCTCGTTGTTTGTTAAAAAGTTATTTGCAAAACAATGTCGATGAATTATATGTAATTATATGTGTAATATCTCACCAAATATTAATCATTTTGAAAAATTGGAAGATTCTTACAAGTCGCCAGAAGTAATTAAAAACATGAGAACTTTTTTGACCATGTCTGGCAAGCTTAATATAGTTGAAGTTCACAACGTTTCGACCACAGTTTTTGGTCCTTTTCAAGTGATCTAAAAGTTACAATTAATGTTAGTACGGTTTATATAAATGTGTGACGTCCCAGATAGCATTTTGACATCCAATGTATATACATTGCATATACATCAGTGTATATGACATATCCTATGAACATGCAGTGATATATCAACGACATACATTGGATATCGTAGGTATGTGCAAATGCAACGCGCTGTAGATGCAATTTATATCCATGCAATATACATGTATATGTATATTTGCCGAACATTCTATGTACATGTGTATGTGAATATACAGAGAAGTATATACATGTATATGTATATATTTATAATAATTTATAGTTCAACTGATTGACTGTTAGGTACTTACTAATCCAGTATTGAATCAGTACTGTATTTCCACAATCATTACGATAAAAACCAGTAATGGTTTTGGTACAAGATTTTATTGAAGAAAAAAATAAAAATTTTCAACTAGTTTTTTTATAATTTAATATATATTCATAATTTCACACATACACACACT
>NW_011958384.1:0-1569 GCF_000949405.1 Vollenhovia emeryi | reverse complement strand
TCTCGTCGAATTCAATATGATCTTCAATATTTTTCGCCAACATCCACCTTATTATTTGCAATCATGTGCCTTAAGTAAAGAGCTGTGTTCCCGGTTTATCTCTCTGAGACACAGGCAACGACTCGTCGGACGCAGTTTTGCCGTTTGGGAACGTCTGCCACGCCACGTGCGCTCGACGCTCGGCTGCCGCACACGTATATGCGGCGTGTTGCCTGTGTGCGTGCATGCGCGCGCATACGTGGCACGGGAAGCCATCCCCACCACCGCTCTCGCGACGTGGCAGACGTTCCCAAACGGCAACACTGGTCGGACGGCGCGCTGTTGCGGTGCACGTGTAACGAGCGAGCTGGTCTGCTCGTGTTGGGTCGAGTGCGCATACGTTAACGCCATCTTACGCGTCATTGAACCGGGAAGATTTGAATATTAAATATTAATAGTTTGCATTTGTACAGTTTTATCTCATTATAAATAATTATAAATATAAGATTAATGTTTTTATGTTATAAATAGATCATAATATTAAATAAAAATAACTATAATTTTAGAAAGAGAGACGTTGGGACCAAGTTGTAAAATTGAATATATTCTGAATTTAATGATGGAAATGTTTTGAATTGTTTATTGATGTTGCTCAGTGTTGTTTTAATTAATAAGAATGCTGTTTACAGATTTTGTTATGATAAATGTTTCACATGATTATGAAACATTGTAAATTCTGTTAATATTTAATTGTAAATATTAATGTCGTCATTATACATACATCGAGTTCGATTATTGTGTTATTAATTGTACATGTTTTTATATTTCTAACATAACGTTTTAAAACATAATTTATAATTAGAAAAAGATATATTGTTATTATAGCTTGAGTCATATTTTATAGGTCACATTTTAAACTCTTTTTAACATTTAAGAATTCTATAATTAAGCAAATATGTTTATGCATATAAAAACTGTTACAGTGTCAAAGACACTTTTATTGGCATTATTTCATGATTTGAATCTTTCTAATACTATATACAGGGTGTCTGATGCAAAAGTAGCCATTTTGCATATAGCGGTAGATTGGGTTAAACTAAGGAGAAATATCATGTACCGAGGTACAAAGTAACAATAGTTACCGACAAAGAAATTTATACGTTTGAGCGAATGAGGATGCAGGAGACGGTAGGCCGGACTCGGGAGGCATTTAAGAAAATCGATCGATGAGCGGGAGGTGGAGCGACGCGCGAGATACACCGTGGTGGGAAAAAACCTAGGTGCGGCGGGGAGCGCGGCGCGGGCGGCGAGCGCGGCAGCGAGCGCGAGCGGCGAGGAGCGCGGTGCGGGCGGCGAGGGGGGCAGCAAGCGCGAGCGACGGGCGAGAGGGGCAGCGAGCGCGAGCGACGGGCGAGGGGGGCAGCGAGCGCGAGCGACGGTCGAGGGGGGCAGCGAGCGCGAGCGACGGGCGACCCGAGACAACATATGACGCCTAAAAATGACTATGTCCCTTTGCTGTTTTGGTGGCAGGAAGATGATGCGCTATCATTTCCACACCACCTTGCGGTAGATAGCATGGTGCGTTTTTTT
>NW_011958383.1:0-1569 GCF_000949405.1 Vollenhovia emeryi | reverse complement strand
AGTTTTGCACGAAGTAATAAAAAAGTAATAAAGTAAATTCTCTTTATGTGACAGTATTGTCAGACAAAGAGATTTACTTAAATTATATACTGATGAAGAGGTTTGAGTATGTAAGATTGCAATATTTTCATATCGAATTTTCTCTATGTTGCAGGATCGCTACAAGGAAAGATTAGCCAGCATTATCGTACAGTTAGAAGAAAAAGAAAAAGAAGATGCCAGCAGCGCTATAGCGCGAATCGGACCGCGGTCTCTTTTGCTTCAAGTCAAGCGATCAAGCAAACTCATGTCTCCAATCTGGTCCGATTACATTATTTTGTATCCAAAGGTAATCCTTAGTTTTCTTGCCATAATTAAACTTAATTAAGTGTAAACTAAAATTTAACATTTATCTGTTTTTCGTTTTTCTTTCAGTCTATATATTTTTCCAAGTACATTGACCCTGGTAGTCTTGAGAATTCTGTGAGAAGGATTTTGGCAAAAATTTTAACAAATACTTTTGCTCAAAACTTTAGTTTCCAAGACCGAGGAAACAAAAATAAATTTGAGGCACTAAAAATTTGGGATCTTATACAAGGTATGTTTTTATGCAAAGAGTAAGAACAAGATTGGTCCCATTTTTTTTCGCATTCCATTTTGGTAAAGTAGGTACCAAACGAAAGGTCTTGTCAAGCTGATTACAGTTATGTCATTCTCAGAGTGTATCTATTTACCGTTTCAGAGATATCAGGCTCCAAAAACAACGAAGATAGGCCCGATTTGGCAATTGGATATATAGTGATGTACGTAGTTTGTACAAGAATACAGGAATTTTTGGAGCCCGATATCTCTGGAACGGTTAATAGATACACTCTGAGACTGACATATCTCTAATCAGCTCGACGAGACCTTTCGTTTGGTACCTACTTTGTAATCACAATCGAATGCGAAAAAATGGGGCCATTTGCCTATGGACACTTGTTCTCTCACTTTGTTTATATTTTTAAGTCTAAAGCATATAAGAGACATTTTTTATAATTGTAATCTTATTATTCCTATTTGTTTAATTCTGTATCTCTTTAAGTATTACATTTTAGTTGATTTGCATCATATATTGTCATTGAGTTGTTTAACATAAGATATACATATATTGTTAGTATAAGGAAATGAGTTTAATGTTTCTTTCTTTATATATTTTATTTTTTCTTTTAATTAGATGTAGCTGTGGAGGTTTAACCTTTAAAATATAATAACTTTAATTTGATATGTTAAACAGATTAATCTGAGACTAACGTATATATAGTGCACAATGTTATTACAGTGCACAGGTTAGTTTCAAAGTAATATGTTTAAAATATAAAACTAAAAATCTTTTATGTATTGCAGACACTGTAACTATTATACCAACATTTTAATTTTAGGTGCTCTATTGCAAAGTTTTGAAGGAGAAAGTTTGACATTAGCAGAAAAAGTGGCTGGATCATGGCTTGCGAATGCAAAATGGCGTCAACAGAGTGATGGTACATCATTGCGTCAACGACCTCCAAGTAATACAATAGACAAAAGAATTGAATAAGTTGTTTTCAACCT
>NW_011958382.1:0-1568 GCF_000949405.1 Vollenhovia emeryi | reverse complement strand
AAAAAAAAGCATTTTGTAGGTAAAATGTTGTAGATTGTGGAACTTGCATCAAATTTGTCGAGAGAAATTTTTTTATCGAGCTACAGTGTGTCAAAAATACGTAATTTTAAGGAACAAAACAATGTATTCTTTTTTAAAGCACAGAACGAGGAAGATGAATATATCGAAATAAATCATTAACAGAGTTTTAAAGTTGAAACTTCAAGCTTTAAGATGCTTTTTTAATTTTGTGTCTACGATTATTTTTCGCCGAGTTTCAGTGGTTTGAAAATAGGCCAATTTTTAGGGTATGAAAAGTGTTCCCTATTTTTTTTTGAGTAGTGTATAATTAGGAATTGCTAGTATGCGATATAATATTATACTAATTATACAAAACGCTGACGCGCGATTCCTGGAACTATATGCTTATCAATATAAATATTTTTTACGCGTAATTTTTATACAAAAACGACAAACTAATAAAAATACGTTATTTCGCAATTCATGCACTCTCCCAGCAACATTTCCGGCACACGGTATATTTTATCTACCTGCCAAATTGTTATGCTCTCGTTGTATAATTTTTTGTAAATTGCAATCGCTTGAAATTATGGTTTGCAACTCGTCAAAATATCAACATTACTTTAATTGTTTTCGATAAGTGTAATTATTTTCGATAAAACGATGATTTAAGCGTGTATGAGCGATAAGCAATCAGAAAACATACTACAGTATATAATTAGTATTTTACATATGATTTTTTTCACAGTGTAATATAGCAACGCCACAATTGATAAATGAAAAATTATTTGGCGTCTGTAGAACGAAGAATAGAATCTATTGCTTTAATAACGAAGGTACATTGACACGCACACTTACGCCTGCGGCAGTCGTGCAACTTGTAAATTTAAGAACAGAAATTACAAAGAATTTCTTCCGCATTAAAAATCACGTCTCTATGTGATGAAATCGGATTCAATCGCATAAATATCCGCGACTGTAGTTTTCTTTCGTAAGAAATTCCCAACGGTGAAATGTCGTGAAATTTCTCGTGGCCTAAAACCAAGATACGTAATGCGATTATAATTTGCAACGTCTCGCCTTCTATGCAGACGTGCTAAATCCGGCATTTCTTTCACATATTATAACTTTACCTTTACCTTGTCGTAGTTTGTCATTATAGCAAAATAATTAATTTTAGAAAAAATATTTGTCTACAGCACAAATAATAGGAACGCCGTTTACAGTCAGGCTGGACTCCATGCCTATAATTTTTGCATTTATGTAACCCTTTTGTGGTTCCTCCTTACGGGAACGCCTTCGCCTTGCGCATGATTTAGCGTTTAAATATGCGGGATGAGGGCCGGGAACGAACCTGAGACCCTACTATTAGCAATCATCCGCTCACACAAAGCCATCATTCCTTGCGTACGCGGTTTTTTTTTCAGGAAAACGAATTGCGTGACAAATTTTAATCTAGAAACACGATATTAAGCTGATGTCGAAATAGTATACGTAATTAAATTAATGACCAATATAACAATATTTTTAAATAAGCATTCTTTGGAAACAAACACGGTGTATAAGAA
>NW_011958381.1:0-1568 GCF_000949405.1 Vollenhovia emeryi | reverse complement strand
TTCGAGCGCGTGGCGAGATGTGACCGCCCGGCGATCGATATTGCCAGGCGAGGGGGGGGGGGGACAGCGCGCCGTTGCCGGCGAGCTTACGTCGCCGCTCCCGCGTCTCGCGTCCCCACGCCTCGCCTGGCAATATCGATCGCCGTGCGGTCACATCTCGCCACGCGCTCGAATTGGACAGTGAGCAGGGCAAAGACGACGATTTTCGATAATTTATTACTCGTTAACTATTGCGAAAATTGCAAATGGTTCAGGACTTTTCTGTTCATCTCGATCCGTTCTACCTTCTCACGAGCTCTGGTACAAATGTTATGACTCACCCTGTATATGTGTATACATGTGCGTGTTTGTACGTAGGTACAAATATATACTTTATATATATATATTCTTATGTCTATTTCTTTTTATGTTGCAGAGAAGGAAGATTTCTTTTTCCAGCGAAGTCTTTATTTTAATGTTTGTCTCTGTACTGCCCACACAGCACCGAAATATTTCAGAAAGCTCTCAAAAAGCTGTCAATGAAATATGAAACCTGTCAAAAAAATATTTCAGACATGTTTCAGATACATGAAATGTCCGCGTAGCTGAGATATCATAAATGTTTCTGAAATATTTCTGAAATGCTTCAGAAGTATCTCTTAAATGTTTCTGAAATATTTCTGAAATGCTTCAGAAATATCTCTTAAATGCTTCGGAAATATTTCTGAAATGCGTCGGAAATATTTCTGAAATGCGTCGGAAATATTTTTGAAATGCTTCAGAAATATTTCTGAATGATTTCTATCTTACATTTTGCTATTAATTTCCAAGTTATATGTTGGATAGCTTTCAATAACATATGTTTTAGAGATTACGTACGAAATATTTCTCTGAAATGTTTTGTAATATTTCTGAAATATTTCAGTGAGAAAGATCATAAATGATTTCGATAAAACGTTTCAGAAATACTTCTGAATTCAATGTTCCATTTCAATATTAATTTCCAAGGTATCTTTTGGAAAGCTTTCAATGACATGTGATTTTGATGAAACGTTTCAAAGATATTTCTGAATGATTTCAATTTTTTATTTCAATATTAATTTCCAAGTTATCTTTCGGAAAGCTTTCTGAAATTTGTTTTGCTGTGTGGGTGTCCATTGAACGTCTACTATCTGGAAGTCATCAAAAGTATATTCAGGTTATTGAAGATTATTCATGATCCAGACAACTCGCTGTTGCATCATATCGGCTCGCCTCTTATACTAATACGGAATGATTTTTACTTACGAGAAAGACTAACGCGCGGTCGCCACGCCGCGGCATTGAGTGGTACTAGTGCTATCCCACACAGCACCGAAATATTTCAGAAAGCTCTCAAAAAGCTGTCAATGAAATATGAAACCTTTCAAAAAAATATTTCAGACATGTTTCAGATACATGAAATATCCGCGTAGATGAAATATCATAAATGTTTCTGAAATATTTCTGAAATGCTTCAGAAATATCTCTTAAATGCTTCGGAAATATCTCTTAAATGCTTCAGAAATATTTCTGAATGATTTCTATATTACATTTCAATATTAATTTCT
>NW_011958380.1:0-1568 GCF_000949405.1 Vollenhovia emeryi | reverse complement strand
GCCTAAAGACGCTAGTCGCCAAGCATCAGGCGCTTCGTCGCCTGAAGGCGCTAGTCGCCAAGCATCGGGTGCTTCACCACCTAAAGGCGCTAGTCGCCAAGCATCGGGCGCTTCGTCGCCTGAAGGCGCTAGTCGCCAAGCATCGGGTGCTTCGCCACCTAAAGGCGCTAGTCGCCAAGCATCGGGCGCTTCGCCGCCTAAAGGCGCTAGTCGCCAAGTATCGGGCGCTTCGCCGCCTAAAGGCGCTAGTCGCCAAGCATCGGGCGCTCCGCCGCCTCCAGGCGCTAGACGCCAAACACCAGGCGCTAGTCGCCAAGCAACAGGCGCTCCGCCGCCTCCAGGCGCTAGTCGCCAAATACCGACCCCGCAGGGCGCTGGCCGCCAGGAACCCTACGTTCTACTAGAAGAAGACACTTCCTTGCCGACTAAGAGGACTCGTCCAGGAACGCCAGAGATCCTCGAGGGTATTGAAGATTTCCTGGACTTTCCAGACCTTCTCTCTCCATTACCGGCAAATCCGAGGAAAGAGGCCGCTACTCAGACCGAGAGACGCCAAATGGAAGCAGCCACGCAGACCAAAAGAAGAGGAGGAAAAAAATGTAATAACCAGATTATTAAATGTAAAAAAATGTAATAAAAAAAATAAATAAAATATTACAAAAAAGAATCTTTAAAACGCCGCAAAACTCAACTCATTTGCGCCAAACCGGCCTATCTTCGTGAACCACTATCAGACGCTTGACGTGGACGTCGCCGATTCGGGCTGGATTGCCTACCTGTACAAGCAGCAGAACGCCGAAGCGAGGACTGTTCGAAGACCGCGGAGACCCGCGCGGTTTTTACCAAACGTGCCGCATACACGTACCAACAATATATACGGGTTCGGGTGTGTCGCGGGCACGGAGAACAAGTGTCTCGAGCTGGTTCCCGCGAAATGGCACAACACGAGGGTGACGCTGAAGCGACACCTCTTATCGATGTGTCGCGACGCGATACGGGCGGACGTGGCCATCCTTAGTAAAATTCGGCATCCCAACATATTGCAGCTGATGTCCACGGCGTGTACGAACCAGTACGGTTTTGTCTCAATCTTTGAGCAAATCGTGCCAAGTTGTCCCACGACTACATGATTTTCAGGGTAAATTTTAAAAGAAAATGCCGCGTTTTCAACGTCAAGAAATCAAAGCTCGCGATTCGAGTGCTAGAAAATGAAAGGACGAGTCTCGATTTGAGCGCGAGTGGTTCAACGCTTTCTATCGAAATAAACGATCCGACGAGGGGAAAACGCCGATAAGCGGGGCTATCGATCGCGATCGACGTATTACGGTAGCAACCTGTACTTACGGAGACTCGGTTCGAGTTTTCCGCCACCCACGTGCCAAGCCATGCTCGTCGCGACAGGCAGGGCTGTATCATTAGTTTAATGGCGCGCGGCTGAGTTTCCTCCTCGCTCCTTGCGCGTGCACCGCACGTTCGTCGCGCTAATGGAAATGCAAATAATCGGCAGGCGCGAGGGGAGAGGAGGGCGGCCAGTTTCACACCTCTCCTCGATAATAACGAGTCCCTCG
>NW_011958379.1:0-1568 GCF_000949405.1 Vollenhovia emeryi | reverse complement strand
TGTGGTCTGCGCTAATCATTTGTATTCGTCATTTTCCGATGATATCTATTACATGCATGTGTCGCGGATTGCCTCGCGCCGCGGACCTCCCCGCGCCGCGGATCGCGTAGCGCCGCGGTCCTCCCCGCGCCATCGCGGATCGCGTAGCGCCGCGGTCCTCCCCGCGCCATCGCGGATCGCGTAGCGTCGCGGTCCTCTCCCTACCCGCGCGAATCGCCGCAGAATATCTCCTTCCCCGCGGATCGCCAAGCGTCGTGGAATAATAAGCGTGAAACTCTCTGACATCATGCACCTTGATAAGAAAGTCATCAGCCAGGTTTCGGCGCTTGATCCCGTGACTCATACCTGCCCAGGTGTTCGATGACAGGTCAGCACCTAGATATCTGTTACATGTCACGTAGTGACAGGTCAGCACCTTGCGTGACGTCAAGGTCGCGTACTCCCCCTCCTCCCCGCGGTCCCCTCGCCCCGGAGTACCCCCCTCCCCGCTGTCCCCTCGCCACGGGGTACCCCCCGCCCCGCTCCCCCCTCGGAGCCCCATGGGTTAGAACCGGCCTATATACCCTACTAATAATCAATCGGAAATACTAACGGCAATAGACAATTCAGCACCTAACAGTCGCGAACCATTTCCAAAAAGAAGAAAGTTTGAAAAAGAAGAATTTAATCTGAAAGACATTCTCTCAAAAACTGCATATGGCCGAACTCTTATAGAAATCAGTAAACATGGGCAAAGTTTTACTACTAGGTGTCAATCAATTTTGTGTCATATAATTGTTGCGCATTTCTTAAATTTGGATATCAGGTTAATATTTACTCTTTATATTTACTGTGCATTCCTATAAAATTGGATGATATCACTTTCTACAACTATGAATAATATTAACAATGTTTGTTGAACATTTTTCTTGTTACAAAATTGTGAAAGTCATAAGAGATAATTCGTATAAGCATACATTTTAGAGAAAACATTATATCTATCATAATATTAATATCTACAAGTTTTATCTAATTTAAAAATAAAGAACTTAAATTTGTATTTATTACTATATTTTCAATATTTTAAATATTTTTAATATCAATATATTTTTATTTTTATAATTTTTTATGGTCTACAAAAAGTGTATTTAAAAAACTTATTAACATCAAAACTTTTGTCTTTTAAATACTAAAACTATTTATATATATATAGGATTGTTTACACATGTTAAAAAATGTTGGCGATTCTCTTTTGGGAGAGCTCGCTGGACCGCTGCGGTTGGAAGCAGGGCTGAGAGGACTTTGCGGCGAGAGACTCGGGGAACGGATGCACGCTTGCGAGGGTAGAAATCACGTGATCGAACACTCTTGGCGTTTGAGTAAAAATACCGTGTTGGTTTACTAAGTAAAAGGCTTACAGTTCGAGCAGTCAATTACAGTACGGGGATGCGAAGTCTCTTAATCACTTGCACGGGGCGATAGTATTTATCGCGAGCCGGCTTCGTGAATGCGGATGCCCGTGAGCCGTGTCCACGCTACGCCGGCGTGCGAAGCGTGGTGAGCTTGCGCTGCCGGTGATGCTGTATCGT
>NW_011958378.1:0-1567 GCF_000949405.1 Vollenhovia emeryi | reverse complement strand
AATATTTATATTTCAGATGCCTTCTACAAAGGAAGAATGGTTAAATGTAGCAAAGAGATTTGAGCAAGAATGGAATTTCCCACATTGTATCGGAGCCATAGATGGGAAGCATTGTGTTGTGCAGGCTCCAGAAAATAGCGGAAGTGAATTCTACAATTATAAATCTACTTTTAGCATTGTTTTATTGGGAATTGCAGATGCTGATTATTGTTTTTTATATGCTGACGTTGGATGTCAGGGAAGAATATTAGATCGTGGCGTTTTTAAAAATGCCACCTTTTATAAAAACCTAAAACAAAATAAGATGGAACTACCTACAGAAATGCCACTTCCTGGAAGAACTATGAAGGTTCCATATGTTTTTGTCGCTGATGATGCGTTTCCCCTAATGGACAACATCATGAAACCATTTCCTGGCATTCAAAGTAAAGAGAGTAAAGAGAGAAACTTTAACTACAGGTTATCAAGATCACGACGTGTGATTGAAAATGTCTTTGGGATTATGTCTCCGTATTCACAGTGCTCCGCAAACCTATACTTTTACAACCAAAAAAAGCAACTATTATCGTTCTTTGTTGCGTCTATTTGCATAACTTTCTTTATAAAAGCAATTTATCACAAAATAATTATGATCCGTGCAGCATACAAGAGCATGTAATGAAAGGAGCCTGTACAAACGACACTAATCCATTGTTACGTCAAAACCTCTCGGAATGCGGAGGTATGGAATGACGCAACTAGCAAGTTTAAATATCTCGCTAACACGCTCGGAGGCGCGTGGAAGCGAGCCGAACGCACTTTTCTAAGGCTCTAAAAAGGCCAATGTCCGTGAGGACACTATGACTCTTTTCAAGAGCGGTGCGATCGCAGGTCCTATTTTAGGTCAAGGAAATTAATCCCTATTACCCTGGAACGGACCTTGTGCACTCTCAAAGGGGAACGAAGGGGGGTGAGGTCTTTAGAAATAAAATAAAATAGAAAGAGATAGGTTTAACATAGTAATATATTTACGATTTGTCTACATCTAGACATTAGATTAGGATTAATAAAATAAAAAGAAGGTAATTTTAACTCTTGACATTGTAGTTGAGAGAAAAAGAAATAAAATAAAATAAAGGCTAATTTTTACTAACTAAAAGAGATCAATAGGTGTTACATTTATATGTGTTAACGCTATATGTACATTTGGATTGTCGGATTTTTACATTTTTCGCGGATGTGACTGTGTATTTGTATGTGTAGGGGTGAGGGATTTATTCGTGGTTTTTAATTATTATGGAGGAAGGAGGGAAAAGTGGGAGAAGAGGAGTGATCATCCTGAGAAATATTACTTAGAGCGGCTAACCGACGCGCATGCCGATTCCTCAGGTTCTTTAAACGTTTGACTACGACTCTCGACTTTCTCCTGGTTTGAGTGGATCCGTGAGTCCACTAAAATATATCGAATTAGGGAGCTTGGCTAGAGTTTCTGATTATCAATAATCTATGAGTGGATAATTTCGGGATGAGAGTTTAGTAGAGGAAGCGAATCGTGTCGGATTCACGCTAAAGCGGAATCCTCGGACAC
>NW_011958377.1:0-1567 GCF_000949405.1 Vollenhovia emeryi | reverse complement strand
TTTTTATACAATTTCATTGGTTGAAATTGTTGAGTTCACATGAAACTTTTCATGTGAAAAATTCCATGATCGATATCCAGATGATGTTTTTACTTCGATTTTCAGCCGCCAGATGTGCGATGATAGAGGAGACAATTGTGTATTGAGTACACCAAAAAGGAATTCTTTTCGAACCCATTATGAACAGGAAAAGGACTTCCTTCAGAATACTTTAATTTGATCCTATAAGAAGTCGAAAGGTATACTTCTATGGAGTCCTTTTTGAACTACCGGAAAGAACTACATTTGAGTTCATTTGGAATAGATTAAAGTAAGTCATAAAGAATTTAAAAAGTGAATTCTTTTTTAGTTCATATGAATTTTTTTTTACGTGTGGAAATCCTTTATGGATACCCGGGCCCCCCTCCGGGAAGGGAGTTTACATTAAGTGGCCCGGGTTATGTGGGACTGCCCCCCTAATGGCGATCGGGTGCGGCCGCTGACATTGCGACCGCTGGGCTTACCGCACTAAAACCACACGGTGGACTGCGCTGTGCTTTACTTGGCGGACGCCCAGGACTTGGCAGAGCCATTACTACTGGACGCCCCCTGCACCGGCCCGCCGTTTGATGGGCGGGCCGCTGCGCTCCCTCCCCCGTTGGTGTGGGGGAGGAGGGACTCCTCCCCGCAGGGTGAGTCCACTACTCTCTTGGGCGGCAGAGGCGTCCACGACCTCTACCGCCCGCCTCCGTGGAGGCAGGGCCTGACGGGGTTCCCGGCCCGCCAGACCAAGGCCGCCTCCCCCCTTGTCCTTGGGGGAGGGCCATCTCCTCACCGCCTCGGCGGTGTTCCGCCCACTAAGAGGGGAGGGGACTTACCCGCGGCTTGCGGGCAGCCCCTCCCCCGCCCGTCAGGGCGGCGGAGTAGGGGGTGGAGTGGGAGCGGGAGCACGGGCGAGTAACATTCTCGCCCGGCTCCGCGTCATGGGAGGGGAGGCCGGGGAAGTCCGCGTCTCCCCGTCGGCTCTTCCTCTGTCTGACCCAGCTCCCACCCCGTCCCCCGCGGCCGGTCGGGCAGACCGGGGAAGTCTTCCCCGAGCCCAGCGCCGCCGCCACCGCCGCTGTGGCGGGTATCTGGCTCCTCCTCTCCCGCTCCGCCGCCTCCTTCTGCGAGATGACTTTCTAGCAGAAGGAGGCAAACGCGTGCCAGGACCTCTCCTCTTCCAATATTGCGGTGATCACCGCTGGAAGGGAGAGGTCCTGCCCTATCACGCGGGCGAGCGCCTCCCGCTCGTCCGCCCATGCCGGACACTCGCCCAACGTGTGTTGGGCGGGGTCGTCCGCCGCGCTGCAATGGTGGCAGCGGGAGTCTTGCTCCTTTCCGATGCGACCCAGGAAATGTCCGAAGCAGCCATGCCCCGTCATCACCTGGGTCATCCGAAAAGACAGTCCACCCCATCCCCTGTCGACCCACTGGTCAAGGAGGGGCCCGATTGCCCCGACGACGCGCAGCCCCGGGGTATTGTTCCCCGAGGCTAAGAGCGCCTCTCGCCACATGGCGATTGTGCGTCGCCGGTGCCGGAGCCTCT
>NW_011958376.1:0-1566 GCF_000949405.1 Vollenhovia emeryi | reverse complement strand
TCTTGTTATTCTCTTGTACGCCTCGCATCCGAGGTCTTTCGGAACTATCGTCCGAGGTGGGCGGTATGTTCGGGATTGGACTTAGATTAACGGGAATTAAAGTCGGAAGGGCCCAGCTGATCGCCGCGATCACGCGCCGCTCGAGAATTCTCGCGCTCGCATTCCTTAGCTCGCCGAACCGAGCGTCGCGGGCGCGTGTCGGAGCTCGAGCGACTCGCGAAGCCACGCGCTCCGAAACATTGACGCGTTCAGCTGATCGGAGCATGGGCGATCACCGAATATCAGCGTGAAAAAACAGAAGTTCGGTCGCCATGCTGCGTGAATTGTCGCGTCGTCCATCGTGAGCTGCGAGAATAGTTCCTAAGACAGTCAGTCGTTGTCCGCTCTTTCACAGCAACGATTCGTGCCGTTCGCCGCTCGCGATCTTACCCCGTCGCAATTTCGCCGACGGGTCTCTGTCGCGTCCGCTGTGGCCACACAGGGCAACCCGCAGTGCTCGTTTAAGTTTAGTGCGTTTCGTGCTTTTTTTGTGTTTCTTGCGTATCGCTGCGAACGGAGTCCGAGAGTGGACGAGTTCGCGACCGTTCGCTGCCTCGCGTCAAGATCTCCCTCGAACGTGATTCAAGATCTCCGGACTCGCGAGGGTGTCGCGCTCGACACTCTTCAAGATCTCCGCCCCGCGCAAAAGGCAGTGCAGTCTCGGACGGGCAAGATCTCCGACCCCGCGTATAATTTCGGCTCGTCACTCGCTCCGTTCAGTAACTTGGGATTATTAAACTTTTTTTTCTTCAATGGTAACCTCGGGAGTTTTCTTTTTTTTGTTGTCCACCCTTTCCTTCAGCGACTGCTCTGAGTTGCACTCCACTCGCTTCGCGCTCATCACTGAGCGGTATTCGGCGCTCAGGGGCGATCTAAGCTAGATCGAACCCGAACATATTATATATTGACATTTTTCAGGACATGCTACTAATTTCCAGTAAAATTTTGTTTATATTTAAAAACACGGACTACTAGCGACGAGCTATAAACATAAGCATATTATTTATACACTATAAACATAAGCATATTATTTATACACATTTATACATTTATAATTAGCGTACGATAAATGTAATATCAGCCTTAGGATAAAGACATGAAAAAAAGTAATATTATACATACTTAGTACCAAACAGATATTATTTTATACGTTATATCAAATGTATATGTACATTTACACTATTTACGAAAGAGCAGTTTCCAGGACCTATCCCACTACGTGGCATTCGTCAAAGTTTTTGATAATATAACACGGCCGTTTTCTGATCGGAATTATCGTGCGTAATAAAACATTCGTGCTACCGCGAAAACCATACCTTATACGCACAATTATTCGAAATAGTGGCGTTGTATTATGAAAATCTTTGACGAATACCATACTATAGTCGGACAAGTCCTGAAAACTGCCATTTCATATACAGTATAAGTATACATATACATTTGATATTTATCGATTTATTAAGAATTGTTAAAATCTAATTAAGACGGAAATGGTTTATGCAATAATGTATAAATAAGATTTATATA
>NW_011958375.1:0-1566 GCF_000949405.1 Vollenhovia emeryi | reverse complement strand
AGCCCGGGGCCCCCCCTTTCGCCCGCGCGGCGGCTCGCGCGAGGCGCGTGCTCCGCGGCCAATCGCGCGACGGCACGCGACAACGCCGGCAGCGAGATTTTCACGCTCGGGCGCAGGTACCCGCGATATCGCCAAAATTTCCTCGCGTTCCCTCGATAGGGCTTTCGCAGCGGCTCCCCCGCTGACGCCCCTCAGGTATCGTGTCACGGGCCCTGGGCTCCTTCCTCCCGGCTCGCTGCTCCGCTCGCTCCGTTCCCGCTCCGCACGCCTCTCCACCGTGCTCGCCGCGGAATTTTTCCGTTAGCCGGGCCTCTCGTCTCTCTCTCCTCCGCCCTCGCATCCATCCGTCCTCACGCTCGTGTTCATCATACCAAAAAAAAACAAAAGAATCAGCCATACGTCGAATTTACCGAATAACGGTCGCCTCTCTGGAAACTGCGGCACGGTCTTCCCTACGCTTGGCCTGTTGCCTTGAGGGAGGAACCCGGTGGACGCGCTCGCGGGATGGCAACGTCACAGTACATACGTATATATAATATAATATATAAAAGTTTTAAATATTGTATACAGGATGTCGGGTAAAGGTTGTGCCAAAACACTCGTGAATAGGTAGAATACAGTAAATTGAACAGAAAAGTCATATTATTTTGTAAATTCGCAATAATTATTGTGTTATTAATTAAGATATTTAAGCCGATGAGTGCATTGAAAGTGCTAGTTTTTTTAATCGGTAGGCATCATAGACAATAGAATAGATCGGCCACAAAGATAATGGCAGGGGTCGATCCACTCCATTATAATATATTATCCATGATGCCCACCGATTCCGAACTATCGCTTTCTATGCGTCCATTGGCTTAAATACTTAAAATAATCACACAATTAATTAATAACACAATTGTTACCCGACAATCTGTATATTTAAGGACAATAATAATATATATTAACTATAAAAGATAATATATAAAAATCTAATATGTTATATATAACATGTGATAATATATAAACATCTAATGTATGGCTTATTTATATAAGATATATTTATATAAGATATTATATATCAAAGAAATATCATTTTTCATTGACTGGAAATATTACGCATTGAAAATCTTATTTAAAAACTAGAAATTAAATTGAACATTTTGTTACGGGGGAAACATTAAGTATCACATACGTACATATTATAAAATAAATCTTAACAACTTAAAAAACTTTGAATGCTTACAAAATTATTATTACACATATGTGTTCTATAGATATACAGTGTACCAAAATTCGGAAACGGTCGAATATTTCATAAACTGCATTTTAGAATGAAATGTTTCAGACGAAAGTTGTTTGGTTTGAAGAGGGACATAAGATGGTGTCACTGGATTGACCTTGAGTGAATGTGCCAAGGTTATATGGAGCTCAACTTTGTTTTTTTAAATGGAACTCCCAATTTTTCATGGTATATTCTTGTAGCTTACCTCGAGAGCTTTTCAAAATACTATAATTAAATGCTTCTTCATTCAGTACTTTCCGAGTTATGGAGCTTGAAAGTTACAGTACCGTCGGCATTAGGGT
>NW_011958374.1:0-1566 GCF_000949405.1 Vollenhovia emeryi | reverse complement strand
TAACAGTGTTAGATTCACTCTTCTTTAAAGAACAAAAAAGATTAGACAATAAATTCCAATTCTTACTCTCAAAATTAAGGAAGAAAAGACTCAGTACTCTGCATGACATTTCATACCATTGGCATGAAGAAACAACTAACACATTGAACAATAATAGACTATTAAGATCGTCAACCCATACTAACTCTAATACCATCAACCAAATCAAGTTCTCCAAATCAAAATCTTTTACAAAATCACCGAACAAATCAGGATCTATCACCTTACATCCGAGCCAATTTTTGGAGAATGAAATCACATCACCACTTACAATACATGACAAATGGTTTATTAACCTCACTAACGTGAATTTTCCACCGAACATACAAGGCTTGATCCAACTAGGAAATAATTTCAGTTTCCCAGTAACCAACAACAATAAGTCAATCTATTATGACTTCATCAAAAGGATCGAATCCACAATTTCTAGACTGAATCTTAACCATAAAATCAACATAAGGAACCACACCTCTTCCATATTAACAAAATGGCTAAACTCACCACAATCGTTGAATGACAATGACAAATTATTAATAAAAACATTAAATGAGACTAAAACCTTCTTAAAAAATAATCCTGAGATTATCATAACGAAAGCTGACAAAGGAAATGCCACCGTAGCTATATACTTACATGACTACAATTCTAAGATGTTGTCCTTACTAGAAGATAAAGAAACATATATCACCATTACCAGAAATCCAATTAATAAAATCATTAACACTATGAACCAGATCCTAAATTCATGGTTAAATAAAGGATACATCACACGGTCACAATACTTAAACATGCATACCAGTGATGGGATATTACCCAGAGCTTATGGCCTCCCGAAAGTCCATAAACCCACCGCACCATTACGAATCATTGTCTCTTCTCTTAATACTCCTCTATATAACCTAGCTTCTTATTTACACGATATCTTATTCCACAGTCTACTTTCCGGCAAATACAGTATTAAAGATAGCTTTTCATTAGTTCAAAACCATTCAAATAAATCCATTCCCACAGGTTTCTCATTAATTTCATTAGATGTCATTTCATTATTCACAAACATCCCCATTGACATGGTTGAAAAAGGCATAAAAAATAGATGGAACTTTATCACACAAAAAACCAAAATTCCATATGAAGATTTCATTTACGTCTTGAAATTTATTTTAAACTCTACTTATTTCACATTCCAAAACACAATATACAAACAAACTTTCGGCTGCCCCATGGGTTCCCCATTATCACCCATAATGGCGGAAATAGTCATGCAAGATTTAGAGATTTCAGCCTTAAACAAATTAAATTTCCATACTCCGTTCTACTACAGATACGTTGACGACATTGCCATGGCAGCTCCTGAATCCTTTTTCTTAGATCTCCTCAACAAATTCAACTCCATACATCGAAGACTGCAATTCACAATGGAAAAAACCACAAACAATTCCCTCAATTTTCTGGACACAACCATAATCCTAAACAACGGCATATTGAAATTTAACTGGTATCATAAGAATACTTTTTCCGGTAGATTCC
>NW_011958373.1:0-1566 GCF_000949405.1 Vollenhovia emeryi | reverse complement strand
CGTTTAACGCGTAAGGATTGCGCGAGTCGTTCGCTTATGAACGTAACTTCGGAACCCTGGTCCAGCAGGGCCCTGACGGTTTCGGTTCGGTGATCGCGTGAGCGGACAGAAACCTCGGCGGTGGCGAGTAAGACCGGCGTGGGATCCGCGTCGGCGGCGATCGCATTCATCGCGGATACTTGCGAGTTGGCGGGCAACTCTCCGGTCGTATTCGCATGGTCGGATTGATCGGGCGTCGGCGTAGCAGTTGAGGAAGAGATCGACTCAGAGTGCAAAAGCGTGTGATGCTTTTGCTGGCACGTGCGGCACGTGAATGTGCTTGTACAATCGCTAACACTGTGCCGAGCACTCAGGCAATTATAGCATCGATTTGTCTGCTTTACTAAGTCGCGTCTCTGAGTCGCACTCTTGCTCAAGAACTTGGTACACTTGCTCAAGTAATGAGCGCCTTTGCACAATGGGCACGCTACCTCTTTTGATTTCGTCGCGGCGACGTTGTGTGCCCTGGCCTGCCGAGGCTTGGCGGACGCCGCGGGAGCGATCTCCTCGAGGGCAACAGCGCGCGAGTTTATGAATTTCTTAAGAGTTTCATACGTGGGAACCGTGTCTGAATTGTCGGAACAGCATTTCAATTTCCACGCTCGTTTCGTCGCGGGATCTAGTTTTTGCGATACGAGGTAAACAAGTATATCGCTTAACTGTTCGTCCGAGCTTCGCTTTAGTTGCTTCAAGGCGGATATCGCGCGCTCCGCTTGATCGCGTAAAGCGTGGAGTTCAACGGCGGACTCGCGGGAAACCGAAGGTAAATTGTAGAGTGACGCAACGTGAACATCTATTAATTTTCGCTTATTTTCAAAACGAGCAACAAGTGCGTCCCACGCTGTTTGGAAGTTATCGGCGGTAATGGAAATTCCGGATATAGTGTCGCGAGCGCGACCAGTTAAGCTGGATGCCAGAAAATGCATTCTAGAGAAGTTTGAAATGTCTTTATTTGCGATGATTAACGATTTGAATCGGTCGCGAAAAGTCTCCCAATCAGCCGCGTCCCCGGAGAAAGGAGGCAGTTTGATCGGCGGAAGATGCTGTAGCGACAGTGATGATGATTCGGAGATCTCTGATACCGAAACATTAGCAGAGGTTTGGTTGTGTCTCACGATAGGCTCGAGGATTTCCAATTGCTCAGTCATGTAGTCCAGTGTCGCCAGAAAAATGTCCTCGTGCGCGTCAAGTTGACCCTCAGCAAAGTACGGAATTGTCTCTCGCTCGGATTCGGTGTACTGGCTCGAGAGCGCGGCGTGTCCTTGCTTGCACTGCTGCCACGTCTCCTTCAGCGACGTCATTCTCGAACGGAGTTTGGCGGGAGTGAAATTGTTCCTCCCGATCTTCTTGAGATTGTCCAGTGCCTTGGACACGGAATGGAGCAGCGAAAGCTGCATCTCTAATAGTTGAGGCATTTTGCGACTCACTCGTGCGCGGTGCTGGCACAAGGATGGATAATGAGCTTGGTTGCGTCGCGGTAGTACCTCGCACTCAATGTATGTAAGTCTTTGTCTTAGAACGGTTTGG
>NW_011958372.1:0-1565 GCF_000949405.1 Vollenhovia emeryi | reverse complement strand
CGCGTCGAGCGCACACGTATATGCGGCGTGTTGCCTGTGTGCGTGCATGCGTGCGCGCGCAGACGTGCTATCCCCACTCTATCCCCACCATCGCGACAGCGATGTAGCTGGTAGTCCAAGCTGGCATCACTGGTCCGGACCCCTGATCCCAATCCATCGCGGAGGAGGGGGTGTCAGGTCTTGCGGCATCCCCCTCCTCCGAGCCATGAGACGCGATCCACCTGTTGGCGGGAGAGCTCCCCCCCGCGCGGGCGGGTCCGGTCTCACCTCCGGCAACCTCTCTAGGCGGACGACTGCGCGCCTGATCCCGAGAGCTCGGGCAAAATCAAACCCGCCGCCGCCCGCCCGTTTCTGGTCCCCGGGGCCAGGTGGCGGGTCGTCGGTCCTACCCATAGTGTAAGGATTACATGGTGTGCTCAATTGCCTGGGGGAATTCGGGTAATGACGTCACTCGTGTCGAATTGTGTAAACAGAGTAGCCAACGTCTAGAAGTAAAACATTTTGGTGTTGTAATATTGGCACATGTTCATGCATCCTTGTCACACTCATGCCGCTTATGCTACTCGTGTTTAAGTACGGTACATTGTTTGTGGTAAACAGTGATAAACAGTGGTACACAGACAATATATAAATTTAAAATAAAAATGGTGCGATGTATTATTAAAAGTTGTAGGAATAAAACAACGGGGGTTCGTAAGGAAGTTGTGAATTTTTTTCAGCTACCGAAAAATGAAGTGATGTGGGAAGGATGGCTGAAAAAAATAGGAGGCTATGTTTTACCACCAAAAGTTGAATTTGGTAAGTTTGATATTGTACATAAACGTGCAAAAGTATATTAATTGAAAAACAAAAATAAATGAAAAATAATATTTTTTAGTTAATAATATAACCTCAAATTTTGTATTTACAACTGAAGTAAAAATGTCATGAAATGTTATTATATGAAAAGAAAATAATAAAAAAGACAATAAAATATTATTAAGTATTAGCACTTTGTTCATGTATATCAGTAAAAATATTTTACAATTAAAGATATGAAAATCTTTAATTTGAAATAAAAATTATGAAACCACATTTAATACGATGTATTAAGTTTTATTATTTATACATTATATTATTTTCAGCAAGGATATGCTCAGTTCACTTTAGTCAAGAGTCCTTTCATCAAGGTCGAGCACGGAAAGACCCTGTTAAGAAACGCCACCTACTACCATCGGCTGTGCCAACGTTGTTTTTGAATTGTTCGGAAGCTCAAAATGTAAACAAGTAAGTATGTAAAAACACATACACATTTGTATTTGTAACGTGGTGTTATGTAATTACATAAATGTACTTCTTTACAAGGAATGCGGTGGCTGAACCGAACCTCAAGTTCAATGTCCTCGGACGAGAATTCCCATTAGTTGTCAATTCTGAAAGAAGAATAGGATCTTCAGATACAATTTCACCATCAACTTCTCATGTAGTTGTAGAAGACAACATTGTAAATATTAGTACGCCAAAAGGAATACGTAGGAGGTAAATATTTGAAGGTTCAATTTAACAAAAATCACAAAGGGATGATT
>NW_011958371.1:0-1565 GCF_000949405.1 Vollenhovia emeryi | reverse complement strand
AATTGGACAATGAGCAGGGCAAAGACGACGATTTTTGATAATTAATTACTCGTTAACTATTGCGAAAATTGCAAATGGTTCAGGACTTTTCTGTTCATCTCGATCCGTTCTACCTTCTCACGAGCTCTGGCACAAATGTTGTGACTCACCCTGTACATTGTAAATACCTTTTATATTAAAATGGATATGCCTCACTCATTATATCAAAGAAACGATCAATACGTTTATTTTACATAACTTTTTAACGAACAACGAGCGACGGCTAAAACCTTCTGAAGGTCACTCAGTAAGTACTCTTGACAACAGATGCCAAGGTCAAGGTCATTGGGGCTGGGTCCGTGTTTGTAAAGTTTTACCGTCTAAATATTTTATTCTAAGTTTATTGCAAAAAAATATCACCTTGGCCGAATGAGTGCACAAGGAGCGGAAGGCCGGACCTGGCAGGTATGCAAAATGATTTATTTGTTTATATCTGCTAGGACACGGTAGCGAGAGGTAGAGTCACGTCGCTCGTCACTCAATGCGTGATTTTCGTTTTTATCAATTACGCGATAACTATTGCTAATTTTGCAAAACGGTACATGACTTTTCTTCTCAGCTTAACCCAATCTACCGTAATTTTTAGATTGGCTACTAATAGTCCAAGAGATGGTGAACATTTTATTAAGGTTGTTTTAGCTGAACTTTTGTAAAAAGCTGAAATTTTGTTTTTCCTACCTGAATAAGGATTTCCCAACCTGCCTGGCCAGCGTTGGTTAGAAGTGCACCCATAATTTTTTCAAAGTGTAAAACAAATGTTGAAACCAACGTGAAGTATACAAGTTGAAATTTGAATATATAAAAATTTTATACTCTTTTGAGTAAGAAAAAAAGGGCAGGCGTCCTGGTTGGTTCGAACCTAGTGGCAGGCGATCGTAAAGTTGTATTATTAGTGGTGGTGCTTAACTTTTATTTCATAAAGGTATTTCATAGCATCAGAAACATGTTGCAATTTTTACAATGTGTTTCTAATGCTATAAGAGTAATGTATGTTGAAAGCTAGGCTGATTTAACAAATAAAACAGTATGAAAAGTAGTAAATAATGTTTTCCGTGAGTGCGACGGAGAGAAGATTATGTGCAGACGCGCGCGCGAGAGAAAGAGAGAGCGTGTATGGAAGATGCATAATAGTAATACATGATATTAAAAAAGTATAAGAGTAAATGATGCATATTTATTTAATACACTGTGTTGGATCTACATATAGAAAATAGAAATGTATGTATTATATTGACGTTTTTTTAATCAGAAATATAAAAAGGCAATAAATCAAATTTAAGAAGCGTAATTCAATAAGCAAAAATAGTTCAGGAACAGTTATTGAAAAAAGTAAAGTTTTAGCTAAATGGCTAATTTCGCTATCGGGCTACGACATATATATGTATCTTCTTATATCTTTGAACTTTGATCTTTCAAAATAGATTAGATAACCCTGGTAGAATTGCCCTGCCGGCGCCACGACACTTGTCAGCACCATGCAAGGTTGCCCGATAGCGAAATTAGCCATTTAGCTAAAAACCTAGGCG
>NW_011958370.1:0-1565 GCF_000949405.1 Vollenhovia emeryi | reverse complement strand
CTTTTTTTACCTTTTTTTAAAAGGTAAGTTTTTTACGTGATTATATATACAATACATATATATTGTATTTTGTATATATGAATAATTGTGATTAACAGATGAATACCAGACTGCCGTAGATTTAATAAAAAGAAAAACAAAAACTGATACAGATACGTCAGCTCCAGTAACTGGTCGATGTAAAAGAAGAGTAAAAAAGAAGAATAAATATGATTACACGAGCGACTTCAGCGATAATTCCCAAAGTCATGTCATCAGAATGACACCACCCCCAATGCTATCTACCATACTTGGTACGTTAGTAGTGCGTTATTAATAGAACTAAATTAAGTAGTGCGTTACGTTACTAATAGAACTGAGCTCAGGAATTTATTAGTTTTTATTTGTAAGGGGATACAGTCAGGATTTTTCATACTTATTGTTTGCACATTTTATTAGGTACACATTATTATACCGTAATATAGTCACAAACAATTTGGAATTTTTTAACCACTGAAAACATCTAGAAAAATGAAAATATGCCGTTTATAACCACGAACATCTTGATTCTAGTTACGAACAATTTTTTTTACATTTTTACTTCACAATTCGCGGTTTCCAAATCATTCCATTTTGATCTGTATAAGCGGAGATGGTTGAGTGAAAAGTAATAGAACACACACTGTTAATTATTTCGTTTGTAACATTACGGTTTTAAAAATAGTAAGCTAAATTTTTCAAATATATAAATGAAAAAGTACAAATGTATAATATAATATAAATTCCTATACAAAATAAAAATAATATAAATATTATACATATTTATAGTAATCAAATAATAATTATAATTTTGTTAAGTGTTTGTTCAAAATACGTTTACGTAATACATAAATAGCCTCGTATTCAGTCTTACAAATAAATACAGAAGCGAACATTTTTGCAACGATTAAATGAGTCTTTTTATTAAATATTTATTTTTCAGATTCTACAATCGAACGTAGATCAAGTAAAGTTCTGCAGACCACAAGCGATCTGTCAGCAGATATTGACAACATTTTCCCAACCATCAATAACAAAATAAATAGTGATATAGATGACATAGCAGGTTAGTATTTTTTTATGCATAAAAATATCAATGTTTCGTCTTAGCTACTTATTTAACATTGTTTTATTTATTTATTTAGACCAAAACAACAATAATAAAAAAAATCAAATAGATCAGACGGATGATATAGAGGTTATGAATTGTAACAATAATACTATGGGTCTTGAAACCTACCCAACGGAAGGTATGCAAACCTATCCAACAAAGAGTATATACATATATATAATTTACTTAATTTTAAATATACAGGGTGAGTCATAACATTTGTACCAGAGCTCGTGAGAAGGTAGAACGGATCGAGATGAACAGAAAAGTCCTGAACCATTTACAATTTTCGCAATAGTTAACGAGTAATAAATTATCGAAAATCGTCGTCTTTGCCCTGCCCACTGTCCAATTCGAGCGCGTGGCGAGATGTGACCGCACGGCGATCGATATTGCCAGGCGAGGGATGGGGACGCGAGACGCGGGAGCGGCGACG
>NW_011958369.1:0-1564 GCF_000949405.1 Vollenhovia emeryi | reverse complement strand
GTATCCTCGAACTATGACGCGTCTTCGTGGAAAATTCCTTCTCGCCGGAGCATGCAGTTCCTCGACGAGCCGTCGCTTCTCGGAACCATTACGTCCATCGGATTTTGATGGTCTCATGTCTCGACAGTGTGTAATCGTTGACGTAATGATATGCGCAAAGAGGGTACCATGCGATATATGTTTTCTAACAGCTCCGAATACAGACCGGTTTCCGAAATACAGATCTGTTTACAGACCTGTTTCCGATTTACAGACCTGTTTCCAAATTACAGACCTGTTTCCGAAATACAGACCTGTTTCTGAAATACAGACCTGTTTCAGAAATACAGACCTGTGTCTCCTACCCGTTTATTTCTGATTGCAGTCGTCATCCAATAGTCGTTCATATCCGTTTTTGTAGTTCATCATTATCCGATAGCTGCTCGTTAACCGTTTCTAATCTAGTGATATTTGCATGCCAGAGCTCGTTTACAGCGATCTGTAAAGCATGCAGGTTCTTCTCCAACGCAATCAGCTTCTCATCAGACTCTTTCCTCAACGTTACAACGCACTGTTCCACGTACAGTTTGTTTACAGCATCGGTATCAGCCTCAGGTTGCGCTACACGACGAATCTTGCATGATCTTGCATCGAAATTCGTAGCAGCGCGACAGAGAGCGTTATGATGCACGTAACTTCTCATCAATCCGCTCCAGCGATTGTATGAAATGTTATCGGTTGTATCTCTTCTCCCTTCGGATAGTCCAAATTTGTCGATAGGCATTTTATCAACGCGAGCGACACCAATCGACTGATTCATTTCGATGATACGCGAGTTAATTTATAATAAAACCAGCTTCGCGAAGTTCCTCGATAATCGATAGCATCTCGTTGTCGTGAGCGTTGTGGCCGGCTCGGCGCGAGGCATCGAGCAATCGTAGGCGATCCACAAGCTCATTGGGATCGTCCCAGTGCACGTAATCGATCGCATTGTCGTTTAGTGCCATAGAGTGAGGTAATCCTTTTCCAGATTTTGTCCTGGACCGAGTCTTCATTCCTCCGTCCAGCATTAACGGTGCGATTATGTGGTTATACTTGTGCCCTCTGGTACCAATTTTCTGACCTTGTGCGCTGTAATTGCGCCTGTGCGCATTCGTCGCCAAAAGTATGCTCTTGTACTTGTTTAGATCATCCTTTGTGTACACTTCATCGTCGGGAAGTCTCTTGAAAATCAGCTCGTAAAGACCAGGCGTACCTTTGTATCGCACACCGTCGAGAATTAGGGCCGTGGCACACAAACGGCCTTAAGCAATAAGACGTAAGCAGTAAACGAATTGACCAATCATAGTCGAGAATTATGTCAGCCATATTATATATTCTCGACTATGATTGGTCAATTCGTTTACTGCTTACGTCTTATTGCTTAAGGCCGTTTGTGTGCCACGGCCCTTATACAGGGTGGGTCTTAGCTGCTGCGCGGGCCCTTTTACCATGAGAGATGGATTACCGACTGCAACTTTAGTTCGCCGAACGGCACAAGAGGGCAGCTGCTTAGATCTCAGGGATGTTGCAGGCAAGTCGGAAA
>NW_011958368.1:0-1564 GCF_000949405.1 Vollenhovia emeryi | reverse complement strand
AGTCGTCGCGACGAGATGGAGGACCGCGCCGCCTTTAACCGGCGATGGGGCCCCCTATACAGGTGGCTCCTGCAGGACTATCCCGGATTCTGGGAGGCCCTCCGGGGCGAAATGTTCCGGCAGCTGAGGGGGCCCGACGGCCCCGGCCACGTGGCCGTCTCCGATTGGCCGGAGGCGGCGGAGGCCGGGACACAGACGGAGGCGATCCCCCGTAGGAGTCGGGGCACCCAGGCGGACTGCCCGGGGGCCCGCACCGAGGACGCCGCGACGCAAACGGAGACGGGGGAGGCGCGCAGGACCACGCGCTACCGGGACGCGGGCACCCAGACGGACGAGGGGCCCGCCGACCACGGGGAGCCCTGGGCCGAGGAGGCCGCCCGCCAACCAACCCCTCCGCCGCGAGCCGCGAGCGAGGATCGCTCGAGACGGGGCCGAAGATCGCCGCTGCTGCTGCCGAGGGAGGCCCCGCCGCCCATTGCCCGGGAGAGTGCCGACCGGTGGGGACAGCTGGAGCGCTGTTGGAACTGCGGTTCCGCCACCCACTTCGCGCACAGCTGCCCCAGCCCCCGCATCCGGAAGTTTTGTTACCGGTGCGGTAGGGACGGGGAGGACGTCCGGCAGTGCCCGGCCTGTCGCCCGGGATGGGTGGCCGAGGGCCCGTACGTCCCGGGGAAGGGTCACCCGGGACCGAAACCGCGCCGCCGTCGGGGACCGCCCCCGGGGATAAAGCGAAAGAGCGCCCGTTAGGCGGGTGGTGTGATTTTTTGTTTGTTCTGTCGCCGTGTCGTGTTCTTTTTTTTTTGCGGTTCTCTTTCTTCGTCCTTCTCGCGCCTAGGCTAAGTATAGTTAAGTTCGCCCTGTGATCACCTAGGATAGTTTTATTTTACCGTTTCCATTTTTTGTTTGTCTGGCTGTGTCGTCCGAGACGCCTTTGCTTCTCTGTTGGCGCGGACTTGTTGGTGCCGGGGGATGGGACCACCGCCCTAGCGGCGAATAAAAGGGTTTAGGTAAACTAACCGCCTACCCGGGTCTCGTCTGTTTAATTCTTTTTTTTTGGCCTGGCCCTATCCTCCGCCCCCTTTCCTTTCTTTTTCTTTCTCTCTTTGCCTGTTGGCCAAGAAGAGGGGTCTTTTCTGGACGCCCGAGGGCCCGGGGATAACGGCCGTCCGCGCTTCGTCGGGGCCTCGCGGTTCCGCGCGCGACACCGCGGGGGTAGCCGCGAAGTACCGCGGGGGGAAACCGTGAAATACCACGGGATGCGTCACCCTGGGAGGATCCCGCGAAAGGGATGGCCGGGCTGGGCGCGGTCGCCTCGGAGGCAGGCGGCTTGCCGAGGGCCATCTTCGCCGGTGCGGCTCCTCTTGGCGTGGGGGTGTTGTGACGTGGCGGAGTAGCTGCCACGTGCCAGCTCCCCGCTGCCGTCCCAAGGCGCGGTGTCGGTCCGCCCGGGGGAAAAGAGGATCCGCGCGAAGGCCGTAGGGAAACCTCCCGGGGTCGCAAACACGATTTTACTTCTTGCCCGCTTACCCGAGACTTTTTTTTCTATTTTGTATCGCGCCCTTTG
>NW_011958367.1:0-1564 GCF_000949405.1 Vollenhovia emeryi | reverse complement strand
TACTTACACAACCCGCCGTTCCAACAGAAATAAGGACAAGAAGCGGAAGGATATCACACAAGACAGTGCGTTTCCAAATACCGAACAAAAATCAACGAAGGGGGTAATGTGGCGGCCTACGGCAGCCACAGGGCGCCGCGCCGTAAGGCACGCGCCTGCACGCCGCGGAATACGGTAGTTCGCGGCGCTACCGATAGGTGGCGAGGCGCGTGGGCGACGAACCTGCGATCAAGATTTGGTCAACTCTAGGATAAAAGCAGGACCCCCGCAGCGAATTTTTAATCAGATTTTCCGGCGCGAGTCGCCGAAGGAGGAGCCTCCGAGCGCCAATCGCCCAAGGACATCCTACGAGAGCGCAAGACGCCCAACGCAAGAAGCGCCAGTCGCCAGCGAAGAAGACCTCCGAGCGCCAGCCGCTTCACCAGGCGTCCACCGCCATCCTTCGAGCGCTAGCCGCTCCTACGGCGCCAGTCGCCCACCGGGAAGCGCCAGTCGCTTCATCAGGCGTCAACCGCCTTCCGTCGAGCGCTAGTCGCTCCTACGGGCGCCAGTCGCCCTCCGGGAAGCGCCAGCCGTTTCGCCAGGGCACCCGCTACTCCTCCTGAGCGCCAGTCGCCTTCCGGCAAGCGTCAACCACTTCACCGGAGCGCCAGCCGCTCCTTCCAGCGCCAGCCGCTGCACCGGGCGCTAGTCGCCTCCCTCAGGCGCCTGACGCCAGACACCACGGGGTCTCCCAACAAGGCCCCGGCGCCGGACGCCGCAACGCCTGCCGACTCCTCGGGGACTCCCGCGGACACCACCGACATTCGCAAGGCGGTGAAATCCAGGAGCCGGGCAAGCAAGGAGAACCGGGAGCCCCGTCCCCACAAGGGAAGCAAGTCCCGGAGCAGGGACCACAAGGGAGACCGGCCTCCGCGTCCTCCCCTCCAAGAGGAACTGGTCCCCTTGCGGAAACGGACGCAGCCGCTGCCCGTACACCTCCAGGCCAAGCGTCCCAGGGCGGATGCACCCACGGATTGCCGACCAGGCGCACCGGAACCGGACCCGCGGCGAGATCAGCCGGAGCGACCCCGGACACCGAGGGTGTGCTTAGTCGTGAGCGACGACTCCGACCACGGGAGCACACCTCGCCGAGCGTACCTCGCCGACGCAGAGACGCAAACAGTACAGAAGACGTTTCGGGACGCGGCAACCCAAACGAAGTTCAGGTGTGGTCGACACCCAAGCTGTAAGAAACCCAAATAAAATGTCACAATAACTTCGAACCTAGCGTCCATAATATTACCTGCCACTACCCTTCCTCTTGCGGTCACCCACTGCGTAAAGCGTAGTAATTAAGACGTACGAACAGGCTAGGCGGAGTCTAAACGCAGCCATCACAGAAGTCGTTGGTCACATTTACATCAATTCCTCTATCTTTGAGAAACGCTTTTACATGACGCTTATTTTGATGATTGAGTCGCTCATGCCACAATTGCAACATATCTGCTTTATTCGCGGTGCATGCAGTGCTCGTCACTGTAACTCGTAAATCGATCTTATACAGGTTTCCAATTTCTATACC
>NW_011958366.1:0-1564 GCF_000949405.1 Vollenhovia emeryi | reverse complement strand
AAAGAATCGGAGGAATCGTCGCGCGCGTTTGTTAGCCGCGCAAAATAACGTTCCAGCGCAAATCTCCGACACTTCTCCTCCCTCTTCTCCCCTCTGCGCTAGTCCCGACCGACAGGCCGAGGACCCTCCACCCTCTTCCTCCTCTCTACAAGATCCTCCTCCCCAGCTCTCCGAGCCACAATCCCCTCTCCCCGATCCGGAAATTAACGACAGGCCTCCGTCCCCCGCCTCTTCGATCTCTAGTATAGAGATCGTCGAGGAATTTGAACTCCCTCCTCTCACTCCCCCGCGGATTACTCCTAGTCTAAAGAAATTCTTTAGACTAATCCGTGACATCTCTCCTTGCTCCCATCCTCCCTCAGGGACCTTCACCGTAGGCCCAGAGTTCCTGGATATCCCTGAACTCCTCGACAGAGTTCAATCCAACCCCCCTCACCGAGTCATCCCGGTCTATCTTCCCGGGGAAAGATATCCCAGGCCCGTCCCCATCTGGCTCTTACAGCGCCTTTTCCCTCCCTTCTCCGCTATCATTAAAGACCACCAATAAATCCATCACATCCCTATATGTACAAACACACACACACACAGTCACACCCACAATATGTAAAAACGATCATCTAATTTATTTATATTTTGTCCTATATTTAATAATGTAACTATTAGTTTAGAGTAAGGTTTTATAAAAGTAAACCATCTAATCTAATGTTTAGTCACAATAATCATTTTTTTTACCTTTATAATTCTAATGTTTATTTAAATTTATTTTTTTATTTTAATCTAATGTCTAGATGTAGAAGAACCGTAAATATATTATGTTAAACTTATCTCCTTCAATTCTAATTTATTTCTAAAGACCTCACCCCCCTTCGTTTCCCCTTTGAGAGTGCACAAGGTCCGTCCCAGGGTAATAGGGATTAATTTCCTTGACCCGAAATAGGACCTGCGATCGCACCGCTCTCGGAAAGAGTCATAGTGTCCTCGCGGACATTGACCTTTTCGGAGCCTTAGAAAAGTGCGTTCGGCTCGCTTCCACGCGCCTCCGATCGTGTTAGCGAGATATTAAAATTGCTAGTTGCGTCATTCCATACCTCCTCGTCTGGAAGCCCTATCCTTCGGCTCCCGTTAATCTCTATTTCCCATATCTCCACTTTCCAAGAGGTTTTGACGTAACAATACATTATTAATTAAGAAGTACGCGGACATTGAGTGATATCGACACCTAGTCACAGTATACCTAAGGTTTGTTTTCTGTTCCTGCACTGATGAACTAGTGCAATAAATTGGAGTAAGACAAATATATTTTTTCTCATTCTAGCTTACTGCACTAGTTCACCAGTGCAGGAAACAAGCCCCTAGTATCAATACAGACAAGCGGCGCTACCATGCACGGTAGTGATCCGGGCATCAACGTCGGCGCCGGTGCGGTCGGCGCCGGTGCGTTCGACGCCGGTGCGTTCGGCGCGATGACGCACGACGGCAACGGCCAACTCGTGCCGACCGTGCCGTATCCCGTGATGGCGGATCATTTGCAGCAGATCGATGTACCCCAGAAATTACACTACCA
>NW_011958365.1:0-1564 GCF_000949405.1 Vollenhovia emeryi | reverse complement strand
CGGTGCTCTTTCGCTTTGTCCAGTAAGGTATGCGCAGCTTCTTCCGTTCGACCTGAAACCGCGACCAATTTGGGCAAGAGTTCAGCGACGCTTAATAGCGGTGGTAATTTTGGTTTTGAATTGCTGCGCAGAAGGATGTGTGCATTTGCGCCGCCGAATCCGAACGAGTTGATGCCCACGAGACCACCGTTCCACGATGTGGCCTTGTCGACTACTTGAATACGTCCCTCGTTTAAGCCACGAATGTTTGGATTCGGAGTGTTGAAGTGCAAATTCGCGGGTATCACGCCCGTTTCCATTGCGATCAGCACTTTAGCTATCGAGCACAATCCACTTGCCGGTTCCGGATGCCCCATGTTGGACTTGACCGATCCGATCAGCAAAGGAGTCTTTCTATCTTTACAGAATAGTGCGTCGATAGAATTGACTTCCTCTGGATCGCCTACTTTGGTGCCGGTACCATGGGCTTCTATGTAGCTGACGTCTAAAGGATTAATTCCTGCCTCGCTGTAAATCTCGCGCATCAATCGATTCTGCATGTCACGATTGGGATACGTGACACCTTCAGATTTGTAGCCATCGGTGTTTGTCTTCGTGTGAACCACTGTGGCATACATCCTGCGCGCATCCGTCGCTTTTTGCAGGTATATTGCCACTACCGCCTCGGCCCTCACGTAACCGTCACCCGATGCATCGAACACTTTGCACTTGCCATCCTGGGAGAGCATATTCAGGCTATAACATTGAAGCGATCTCTCGAGTGTCAATATAAGATTCGTTCCACCGACGATCGCAGCATCGCACTCGCCGTTGCGCATTGCGGCGACTGCCTGATGCATGCAGTACAAGGACGAGGAGCAACCCGTGTCCACCGTGTAGCTGGGCCCATTAAAATCGAAGGAGAAGGAGATTCTGTTAGCGAACATTGATTTCGCACCCCCGAGCATTACGTATCCTGCAAGCAGATGCAAGTTTTTCTTGTCAGCAGATATCGTGTGATTTCTTTTGCGGTGTAGCAGATATATTTGATAAACAGCAAAATGTGTACACCAATCAATTGCAAAACGCTACGTCTGCACCATCTTGCCCTATTATTGTTATAAGTAGACAGACTTTAAAATAATTGATTGAGAAGACAATCGGCATTGTTTTTTCATAATACGAACCGTTGGCGATATCTGCATTTCTAATCAATAAATCCTCCGTTTCTGTGTAAGTGACACCCATGAACACTCCTGTACGCGATCCTCTTATGGTGGAAGGATTGACGCCAGCGTCAACTATCGCCTCGTATACGACTTCTAACAATATGCGAAGCTGTGGGTCCATTACGTGTGCTTGCTTGGGGTGTACCCCGAAAAAAGAAGTGTCAAAGCGGTCGATGTTGTTAATCCTGGCTGACTTGCCCGGCATCCCGTAGCTGTTCGTTGACCAACGCTTGTCATCAGTGACCATGTCCACTCCCTTCAGCAAATTCTCCTTAAACTCTTCGATATTAGACGACTTGGGCAGCCGGCCTGGAAAAACGTTCATTTCTTCAGTACGTTACGCTCTCATAACGATA
>NW_011958364.1:0-1564 GCF_000949405.1 Vollenhovia emeryi | reverse complement strand
TAGCCCGCGGACATCGGTGACCATCCTTCCTCCACAGCCCTGGACCCCGCCTGGGAAGCGTCCCAGCGGCTCCAAGAGCCCCAGGCTGCCGAGCCCTGCCTCGGAATAAGTCCGATCGGCCCCGACAGCCCGTCTCCTCGGGCGGGGCGGATTCCCGATCCCCCCAGCGTGGGGGTATCGAGAGATCCGCCCCCCCGTCCCCAACGAGCTCCCCGGGGAAGACACCCGTGGAACCCGGTGAAGGGGACACTCCTGCCGGCGAGTGGCCTCGGTTCTGCCCCGACATGACCGTCGGGGCAGCCGATGCCGGAGTCGCCGGGCTCCATACCTCCCCCCATAAACTGGAGGGAGGGTGGTACGCTCTTGGTCAGCGGACGCCCGGCCAAAGGAACCGCCGGAGCCTAAAGCAGCACACAGACGGTTCCAGGCCGAACGCCCGCCTAAGCTCCCCCACCACGACAAGGTGGCGCACCAACGGGGGAGAGTGGGATATGCACCTAGAAAGTATGTCAGTTGAAGAGGCGACAAACTTCCTCTATCAACATTTAAATACAGCTATTGCAGCATATGTTCCTTCTAAACTCATTGTTAAATCAACTTATCCTACTTGGTTTTCGAAAGAATTAATTACGCTTATAAAGGCCAAGAAATCTGCACATCTGATTTACAAACGATCGTATGCGTACGCGGATTATATGACTTTCTCACATCTTAGAACCACATGTAAATCCCTATCTTCTACCTGCTGGCTCAATTTTATCAGCAGGACAGAAGGATCCCTGCAAAATAATCCAAAAGTTTTTTGGAAATTCGTTCGGGACATCGGAGTTTCTACACCTCATGCCTCTCACATTTTACACAATGACCAGTTTCTTGTTGATAATGAAACAATTGCGAACTGCTTTGCTGACTATTTTGAGTCCGTCTACACCGGCAACACTAACTCTGATCCGAATCTTGAGAGCAATTTCAAGCTTAATTTAGACTTCATTTCGGACCTCTCCACTCTGGACATCTCTATTTTGGATGTTTTTAATGAAATTAAAGGGTTATCGTCGGGATGTTCTGCCGGTTTAGATGGTATTCCCCCAGTGTTTCTGAAATCTTGTATTTTTATTGCGTCGAGATTTCTCTGGCTGATTTTTAATAAATCTTTGTCAAGCGGTACGTTTCCTCAATGCTGGAAACAATGTGTGGTGTCTCCAATTTTTAAGGGTGGTGACCGCCAACTAATCTGTAATTATCGTCCAATAAGTAAACAAAATGTAATGCCAAAGATTTTTGAGAGCATTGTAGCGCAGAAGCTTGGCATGCTCTGTAAAAACATTATCATAAAGGAACAACATGGATTCGTTCCTGGACGCTCAACTACAACGAATCTCGTGAGCTACTATGATTACCTAACATCTGAAATTGAGAACGGAGCCCAGGTTGACTCTATTTACACGGATTTTAGCAAGGCATTTGACAAAGTTGACCACAGTATTTTAATATGTAGACTCCAAGTTCTAGGATTCGGAGGTTCCTTACTGCGCTGGATTTCTAGCTTCCTCAATGACAGAGA
>NW_011958363.1:0-1564 GCF_000949405.1 Vollenhovia emeryi | reverse complement strand
ATTGTCGATATTAATGACAATAACGATAGTTTTGATAATATTAAAAAAATTCGAAATGATTCCGAAAAAATGGACAATAATTCGGATTCGGAAGAATCGCTTTCCTATGAACAAGATGACGAGGTTCTTATTGTAGATAGGAATGAACAGATATCTACAAATATTAAAATAATTGCACCCGGGCAAGACAAAAATCCAGTTCCGTGGCACTTAATAGAAAATATCGACGAATTGTGCTTTCCAAAAATTTTTGGTGGAGAAATCTTAGATAAAAAAAATAAATTGACATATTCTCAACGTATTAAATTTGAGGTAAGACATAGAGATAGAAGATCGTGTCAACTTACAAGGATCTTATTTATGGCCAAACAAAAATTAGAAAAAACAGTGTTATCGAATATAAATATTTGTTTGAGGAGAGTTAAGAGAAATGAAAACCTAACTTTAGAAAAAATTAGAGATCCACAATTTATAAGCGATTCAATTCGTCATGACGATGGATACAAATTTTTAAAACAAGTTCGATCATCACCATCTTATTGGGAAAATAAGAAAAAACACTTGCTAAGTATGATTAGACAATGTGGAGTACCGACATTGTTTATAACGCTTTCTGCGTGTGAAATAAAAAACGTGGATTTAATAAAAATTTTATACAAAATTACTAAAAATAAAAATATCAGTACATATGAGGCAATAAATTTGGACATTGCAGGGAAAACAAAGTTAATAAGAGAGGATCCTGTTACAATCAAATAATGTCAATATTACAGAATCTAAATGGTCCATTTGGCATAAACTATGTGACTGATTATTTTCAAAGGCGAGAATTTCAGGCAAGAGGTACGGTACACACACACAATCTTGTGTACTGCAATAAAGCTCCTATTTACGATGAGGAAAATGAGGACGGGAATAAAAAGTTAATACAGTGGATTGATAAAATTATTACATGTCAATACGATGATAAAAATCCATTGATATATTTTCAAAAACATCGACATAAGCCCACATGTTACAAAGGACGGAGAAATAAATCAATTTGTAGATTTAATATGCCAATGTTTGTGCTCAGAGAAACTATGATCCTTAAACCATTAGATGAAAATGAAAAAACCAAAAATGACCAAAATAATATGTTTCACGGAGTGAAGTTCGATACGTTGGAATTATACTCATTTTAATTTCGCGCGTTTTTGGGACGCATAAGTGGACGCGAGCTTCGCTTTTTGGTCATGGGTCCCCGCTGCCGTCGTGGGTCCGTAGTGGGGAGCGGGGAGCCCGAGCCGCCGATTTTCTAATAAAAGGAGGCAACGAGCGTGATGAGTCTTTTTTGGCAGTACGATATCCTACGGTGAACAGTGAAGTGCTCGGGTACCCGATTAATTCGAGATTATTCGATTAACGTCCATATTCCAACCGTGACTCGCTTCAGTCCCTTGAGAGCAGCGATCGATCCGATTGCCAGTCGTATTAACGACAGTCATATTTGGCGCGAGACACTACTGTGTCTCGTGACCCTTCATAACCGAGCCTGGACTCGGTACGAGAATCATCTCGTAAT
>NW_011958362.1:0-1563 GCF_000949405.1 Vollenhovia emeryi | reverse complement strand
TTCGCGAAATTTTGAGGTAAATTTCTTGTTGCGTTAATTTTTTTGACCAGTGTAAAACTTAAAAATGCGATACATACGACATACGGTTTCACTACGGATAATGATGAGGTAGAAAATGCAAATAAGGAATTTAAACAAAAGGAAATGTATAAATTAAAAGGAAAAAAGAAAGTGAAGGGTACTGCATATGACGCATTGGAAATGCCTACTATTGATTTGGAAAAACCGATTCGATCTTCTGATCATACAAACATTGAATCAGGTACGTGCAATATTAAAACAGCTTCAGCCTTTCGAGTGCATACGTTTTTTCGACACCTTTCCACTGAATACGTAGACTTTGTTTTTCCAAAACTATTTTCCTCAGTTAAAACTATTTTCCTATTTAAAACTATTTTCCTTAAAACTATTTTCCTCACTGATTCAGCGCAACGGGGTTTCGAAAGTAAAACACAGATGGAAAATATTAAAAAACGATCTAGTCAGAACAAATATATATCTGATGAATCAGAACCCAATAACTCCAATAGCAATAACGAATTTAGCGATTTAGAAAGCGGCAGTGATACAATTATACGTAAAACTGTTAATAATAAGTCGAGTAATATTACTCATGAATCTTTTTCTGATTCTGAAAACGATATTTTATATAAGAAAAGAAGGACACACACTGACATTGAAAAAGAAAATGAGGAGACAACTAATGCTGAAAAAAATTCGATTGACGTTAACGAAGCTAATAGTAAGAAACAGATTAAATTTTAATTGAATTTAATTTATTTAATTTAATTTAATTACAATAAAATGATTTTGATAAATAATTGACAATACGTATGTCTAACATTATTCTTATAATAAATTAAAACAGAGTTTGCAATCCGCGGGACACAGTTGGTCGATTCTCATCAGTTGCTACCCCACCGCTATTCCCCTAACCTCCGCCGTCACCCGCGAAGGCCCGCAAAGGCGCCGAGCCTCGCGAGTGGGGGTAGCAACTGACAATGAGAGTCGACCGTGTCCCCGCGGATTGCGAGCTCTGAATTAAAATGTAATCGTATATACAGGGTGAGGCATTTAAAACTGTTTTTCAGAATATTTGGAAAAATACAAATCGGATTAAAAAAAGTTGCAATAAAAGTTGTTCACCTCGAAGAGGGTCATCCATTAACATAAAGCTCGACCCCCCTGCACCACCCCCGGGGGCGGGAGGGGGGTGACTTTGATATCTTAAATAGAAACTCCAATTTTTTATTGCAGATTTGGATTCTCCGTGAAAAAATATGTAACTTTTGTATGAGATATTTTTTTCGGTTCATGATAGATGGCGCTGTAATCGGCAAAAATGAAAATGAGTTGAAAATTGTTGAAAAATGGTAATATCTCAAAAAAATACACATCAGATTAGGAACATCAAAGTAAATTTTTTGATATTTTTGAAAATGCTATCATGTGACACCGTCTATCCTCCTGCAATGCATTCTTAGACTACTTTTAGCTTTACCCAGGAACAACGACGTGGACGTAGTAGTAATTTGTTCCCTTCGGGGTGCTTGATTACTGTAA
>NW_011958361.1:0-1562 GCF_000949405.1 Vollenhovia emeryi | reverse complement strand
CATGTCACGTGTCTCCCGCGCTGCTTCCGGCATTTCGGGCATTTCCTCGGCCATGGTCACCTCCTCGACCGTGGCCGTTTCCCTCTCCGCCTTCTTCTCCGCCGCAATCCTTGCGGCTCTCTCCTCTTGGAGGAGGGTCGTGAGTTTCTCCACCTGGTCCTCCAGGCTCCTGACCCTCTCCTTCCACCTCTCGATCTCCTCCGACGCCGCGCTGTTGGGGCCTGCTGGCTTTGTGGCCACCACCGTTGCCGCCGCTCGTAGTGTCGCGGAAGACGCCTTCAGGTCCTTAACGTATGTGCGTTTTAAGTTCTTCGACCTTTCGGCGACCTTGACGACGACATTTCTCCAACATACCTAGGCCGATTTTCGTCTTCTCTCGAAAGATACTTTCATACCAAAAATCATTAAAATCGCTTCACTGGTCTCGAAGATATCGCAATTTTTCCATTTTACCCCCATTTTTGGGAGGGGCGTTTCACCCCCTAAATATGTTTTTCCGCCCCTAAAAAAAATACGTGTCCCTTAGTTTTTCATGTATTATAACATCCACGTTTCAGTAAAATCGGAGAGTGACACTTCCGTAGGTTTACTTGTGAGTGTTCCCCGAGGGTTAAGAAATTTTGTTCGGAAATGAGATTATTGATTGATGTTGTTCTTTAAAGTATTATTCATTATATATTATATATAAAAATAACTATATTTTAACTTATTAATTAGTTAACGAAAATATAATTTTAATATTAGAAAGCGAAATTTGGATTGCTACTATTTGATGAAACAGGAGGCTAGGGAAGGCAACTGAGACCATGAACACACACCCGCGATATATCTCAGAACTATCTTTATTGAACAATAGTACACACGTTGGACCGATACGAAGTCTCCGGTAACGTAAGAGAACGATCGAGAAAGAACACGGTAGAGATCGATACTAGACGGTCGTTAGTGACTACGCGACTACCTTACACGCGCTAACGTTAATCTTCCCAGAATGAGAAGTCCAATGAGCGTTCACCGGCGGGACGCCACAGGAACATAGTTTCCGCCAACACCCCCCTTCGAACCGCCGTGAGAAGCGGACTTAGCTTAACTTATAGACCTAAGGCCAAGAAGTCGAACACACATCTCGTGTTGTGGCCTCGGTAGTCCCTTGGTAAGGATGTCCGCTGCCATCTCGCTGAAGGGAACGTGCTGGATAAGTACGGATTTCTCCCTGACAGCCTCTCGTACAAAATGGTTGTAACGATGCACCCCGATAAACGCATCGTTCCCGGCAAGCGCCGGATGCCGCCGAATACCGGGCGAAGGGTGAGCGCACGGGGCGCTCACCGCGTAAGCACATCACACGACGCGCTCGCGGGCGAACCGATCGCCCGCGGGACCAACCGAGCACGCCCGAACCGGCCAGACACGCGTGGCGCGCTGTCACCCGGCCGCGCAAGCGCGCAAACGCGCTACCCCGACCCGTCTACCCCTACCCGCCGAAAATTGCTAAAAAGCAATAACAATTGGGGGTAGACGGGTATAAAAGACGGCACCGGAGCCGAAAAAGACAGATTCCG
>NW_011958360.1:0-1562 GCF_000949405.1 Vollenhovia emeryi | reverse complement strand
CCGGGTGCCCTTCCCCGGACACCTCGAATATTGTGGCACCGGTAGCCGCCTGTCTAGTGTTTATGCGGCTACCGATGCCCAGCTCCTCCAAGTTTACCTTGGCGCGCACCCCGGCCATCACCCTGGCATACTGCCCCTGCGGGCACGTCAGGGTGACGGCCGATGTGCGCGGCACTTTCCTTTTTGGGGCCTTTTTCCCACCCCCTCCCCCCTGTTGACCCTTACCAACGGGCTTCTGGGGGGGAGTCTGGCGGGCCCCTGCGGCGGCCTTGGCCGCTTTAGTTGCCGCCTGCTTCGCCTTGCGGCCTAGGACCTCTGTCCACGGCTGCTCAATCGCCGTGGAGGGTCCGGGCGTAGGGGTAGCAATAGATGTCGTCTGTGCGCTCGTCTCTTTCGCCCCCTTTTGCGTGGGGGCTTTACCCTTTCCCCCTTGTGCGGTGGCCTTGCCCTTCTCCTTTTGTGGGGGGGCAGGCCCCTGTACGTCTTTGGGAGCAGAGGAGGGAACGGGATTTTGGGGGCTTTGAGTGCCCCCTTTATCCCCCTTTTTCAGTTTCCCCTCCCCCTCTTCTTGCGCCCTCGAGTCGGCGCCGGGAACCGGGCCCCCCTTTCGGCCACCCTTTCCCCCCTCACGGGAGGTAGCCGCGGGAGCGCTATTACGGGCCCCGGCGCCGATTGCGTTGGCCAGCATTTCCCTCATTTCTTGAAGCTGCCGATACATGCTCTTTTGGCATTCGTCGACAGCTTCCTTTATCCTCTTCCCCACCATCGCCTCGAACTCGTCAACGTTCTTCGGCGTGGTGGGGTTCCTTGCGGCCGACCGGGCACGGTTTGTCCGTGCCGGGAGGGCGTTTTCGTCCTCTGACGAGGAGGAAAAGGGGAGTGGGATCGTCATTCCTCCCCTCCTTGGGGGACTTCCCCCCTTCTCCTCCCCGTCTTGGTGGCCCCGTCCGTCTCTCGGCGGGAGAGGGAGCCCGTCACCTTGGCGACTTTGGTGGCGTCGGTTACGACCACCAGGCGTCCCCTCTCCGCTTCCGTCAGGTCTAGTCGTCCCCCCCCCTGGCAGCCAGGGCGGGGGACATCGCGTGGACCTCTGCGTCCTTTGGCGTGAGTCTCGCCGTTTCGGGGGGCGTCACGTCCATCGCCACCCCCTCTCCTTCCCCAGCAGGGGTTAGGGGGGAGGGATCCCGATCTCTTGGGGGTGGAGGGGTGGAAGGGGGGTCTATTTCCCCACTTCTCCTTCTCCTTTCGGAGGAGTTCAAGCTCCCTACGTAGGAGCCTGTTCTCCTCCTCTAGTCCCACCCCCTGGGCTGTGGTAGCCCTCGTGTGCAGGGCGTCAGCCGCCGTTTGCACAAAGAGGGCCCCGTCCCTCAGCTCTTTAACCGCGTCCGTGTCCTCAAAGACCATTCGCTCCTTTGCCTTCTTGGAGCACGCCGACCCCGGTTTTTGACGGTCCGGTCTTCTCCTCTTGCGCGTGCGTCGCACGTCAGCCCGAGTGCCGGTCCTCGATGTTCCCGGTGCTTCACTCCTTGCGGGTGTTGCCTGGAACTCGAACACCTGGCCTC
>NW_011958359.1:0-1562 GCF_000949405.1 Vollenhovia emeryi | reverse complement strand
CGTAGGTTGCGTGATAAACCGCAAATTGCTGTTGATAGAATATATGTGTTTATTAAGTGAGGATCAAACAAACAATTTGCAAACATTTTGGTTATTCTGTGAACGGTGCTCCAGTGCCATGCTGAACATGATGTTCCAAGCTGGCTATTGTGGCGAATATGACAGTTTGAGCGATATAATAGCTCTTGTGATGCTGAACCGAGATCATTTCAATTATTCGGAGGAAGATGGGGACTGTCACAGGAACGAGTTTTTGTATCGCGAGGTATAGGTAAGCATCAACAATTCTATATATTATCAATATGCATGATTAAATATTATTAAATTACTAAAACGTAATGTCTTTCAATATAGACATTCATCCAGTCGCTATATTGCAAATGCTCTTGGGCCAAGATCGCCTGAGACGTGCTCGGGAGGAGGAGGAGGAGGAGGAGGTGCAGGAAAGAGCAAGACGTAAGTAGCTGTAATTAAAATTAGAAATATTATACAAATTTAAAATATTAAATTTAAAATATTAAATTTATAGAGAGGCGACGGCTGGATTATGAAAATGATGTGGAGGTGATTGACGTGGAAGAGGAGGTGGAGGTGGAGGTGATTAACGTGGAAGACGAGGCGGAGGAGCAGATCGACGACGGGGAACGATGGATCCGCGGTCTCGAAGAAGAAGTAGAAAATCTGAATTGGGTGAATGCAATATTTATACAACCAGCAGTACACCCAGCAGAGGATGACGCGGACAGCGGATTTGAAAACGGTAAGAATATTTTATTGCGATTTTTAAATCTCACGTATCTCTGAACATATTCTAAAGTGTGATTTTTTTCTAGATATTCCATCCCCTCGAGCTCCTTCGCCATGATCATTCCAACCACTGCCTTCTGCGTTCTCTCTCTCTCTCCCTTCCACGCATATAGAATAAGATAGAAAAATCTCGCCTGCGTTCTCTCCCCTACATGAGGCGTACACTATAGTCGAGACGAAAATCGCTCTGAGTCCGTACGACGACAAACGATACATCGTGCCCGATTCTACAGAAACGCTACCATGGAGTCATTACCGGATACCTCTGTAACGTATAAGCATAATGTATAATATGTAACATGTATAGTAAGTGTAATTTAGCGTAATGTACTGCATAATATGTAACATAGTATAATGTAACGTACTGGGTCATTGGTTGGGATATTAATAAAAAAATTCTAGTATATAGATATATTCATACTTGTATTTTATACAGCTGTTTGTCACACATTTATATGTATATACATATTTTAAATGGTCTATATGTATAATATGTAACATGTAAGCGTAATTTAGCGTAATGTACTGCATAATATGTAACATAGTATAATGTAACGTACTGAATCATTGTTTGGGATATTAATAAAAAGAATTCTTGTATACAGATATATTCATACTTATTGAAAGATGTCAGCGATCAATAACAGAGATTGAAGCTGTAGGAATATTCCTCGTGTTTAGTAGTTACGGAAATCGTAATACGTGATCATGAGACTTCAAGACATGTATATGATTCGTAAAATTATGCTTTATTT
>NW_011958358.1:0-1561 GCF_000949405.1 Vollenhovia emeryi | reverse complement strand
AAAAAAAAAATAAAAAAAAAAAGCATTTGTGTATTCGTATGTATTCGTATTATAGCTACGTTCATCTTGGAGTGTCTAAGTGTTGGTCCTAGTTTCTGTATACGCAAATATAAATAAGCTCAATAGCGTCCGCGACCCGTGTTGTTCGTCGTTTTTATCCAGCACTCCTGCAAGGTTTTTGAATTTTTATATTTTTTGTGCGGCCATATTGGGTCCGCCATTTTGAATTTTGAAATTTTGATCGCGAATTCGTATTCAACGACCCAAAAAACCCTTGGGTACCAAGTTTTATGAAAATCGAGCCAGTCAATTAAAAATTAAACGATGTGGGCCATATGGCGTCAATGCCCACAGGGACACGTACATTTTCCGCGCCATATGGCGTCAATGCTGCTGAAGTGGCTAAAGATGAGGCTCTGTCACTCGTTATTGATAATAAATTGTCCAAAAGCATGTACGTATAATAACATCTGAGCCGCTAGCATTCAAAACAATTGTAAATTGTATCCGTCCTATAAATATGTTTTGCAAGCTAAGAAAGGATTCACATATATGCAAAACAATCCGATGTCAATCTATCTTGCGCGCCAAACGAGGAGACTCGACAATAAGTTTCAGTGGCTTATATCGAAACAAAAAAAGACACAACGTAAGAACATACAACCCATTAAATATTATACGAAAAATAATGTACGGCCTCCTATCGACCCGATGGACTCCTCTGAACAATCAGAGACACCCTATAAAAATTTTGTCTACTCCACCAACATGTTTCCCCATAATAGTGGACCTATGACCGAGGTTCTTATTGAACCAGATTCATTCCCTGAACCAACCACACACGAAAAATTAAACAACAAATGGTTTCTAAATCTTTCCACTACACAGATTCCTCCACAAGTCCAAAGCCTCTTACAATTAGGCGAACGTTACTGCCTCCCGATCGATGACAATAATCAAATCATCCCAGCGTTAATTAAATCCGTTGAGAACAACATCATCAGATTCCCAGTCGGCAAACGGGAACTTATAAGAAACAGATCGTTCCCTATAATAAACAACGCGGCTGCTCATTCCTACCATCTAACAGAGAATGAACGCCTCGTACTTAATTCCGTAAAAAAGACAAAAGAATTTCTCAATGATAACCCGAACATCATCGTGACTAAAGCGGATAAAGGCCACACTACGGTAATCATGGATAAAGAAACATATAAAAATAAAATGTTATCCCTTCTGAACGATAGATGCACGTACAATATAATTAAAAAAGACCCCACAAAAAAGCTTATTGGAGGTCTCCACGAACTGCTCGCAAGGTGGAAAAAATTGAAATATATAGATGAGACTACCTATAAAAGATGTAACTTTACGGATGGTGCCTTACCAAGAGCCTATGGATTGCCAAAGATACATAAGACAGGTTACCCTCTACGGATTATCGTTTTTTCCGTCAATACTCCACTTTATGCGTTTGCCACCTTTTTACATAAAATCATTAACTCTGCAGTTCCTAAACCCAATAGCCATATAATGAATAGGGATGTGCCGGATAGTAAAA
>NW_011958357.1:0-1561 GCF_000949405.1 Vollenhovia emeryi | reverse complement strand
TATTTCTGAAATGTTTCTATTTTTCTATTTCTATAAATGTTTCATCGAAATCATTTACGATCCTTCTCATTGAAATATTTCAGAAATATTACGAAATATTTCTCTGAAATGTTTCTATTTTTCTATTTCTATAAATGTTTCTATTTCTCAGAAATATTACGAAACATTTCAGATAAATATTTCGTACGTAATCTCTAAAAAATATATTATTGAAAGCTATCTAACATATCCCTGATGGAAAAATTTTGCTGAAAACGTAATGAAATTTGCTAAAATTTGGTTGAAAATCTCTTGCAATTGACCCAATTTCATTATCATTTCAGCAATTTTTCGTTAAAAAATTTATTTTCAGAGAAATTCTGCAAATTTCATAATATACAACATTTCAAATTTTTTTCACTAATTTTTAGTAATATTAATTAACTTTCATCTAATTTCACAGTATTTCATTGAATTTCATAACGAAACTTATGATTTTTTTTGAAATTAATATTAATATTAGTATTAATATGAATTAATATTACTAAAAATTAGTGAAAAAAATTTGAAATGTATATTATGAAATTTGCAGAATTTCACTGAAAATAAATGTTTTAATGAAAAATTGCTGAAATAAGAATGAAATTGGGTCAATTGCAAGAGATTTTTAACCAAATTTCAGCAAATTTCATTACGTTATTTTCAGCAAAATTTTTCCATCAGGGATAACTTGGAAATTAATATTGAAATGTAATATAGAAATCATTCAGAAATATTTCTGAAATGTTTCATCGAAATCATTTATGCCCATTCTACACCTAGGGATGATCCTACTTGTGGCTCATCCGATACCCCTTCTATACCTAAAGCTAATCCTACTCGCAGCTTATCCGAGGGAGTAGTATAAAGTGTAAAAGGTTTACACTTTGGTTGGTTTCCAATCGTACCAAAGTACAACTACAGTGTACCCTTTTACACTTTATACTACTCCCTCGGATAAGCTGCAAGTAGGATTACCCTGCCGAAAATGGTCGATTAAAACGGATTACTTTTTAATCCGTTTTAATCCATTTTAATCGGTTTTAATCGGTTCAATCCGCGCCCAGATTAAAAAGTAATCGATTTTAATTCGGAACAAATTACAATCAGTTTTAATATCGCTTTCGCGGATTATTTCTAATCCGAAATCATTACATTCTAAAACCTACTGTTGTCAGTCCAAATAAACAAATAATCGGATGGATATACAGGGTGATGCAAAAGTAGTCAACTTGAAAATAGTGGTAGATTGAGGTAGATTTAGACTAAGGAGAAATGTCATGTGCCGCGGTACAAAAGTAACAATAGTTATCGAGTAATTAATTTACACGTTTGAGCGAATGAGGATGCAGGAGACGGTAGGCCGGACTCAGAAGGCATTTAAGAAAATCGATCGATGAGCGGGAGGTGGAGCGACGCGCGAGATACACCGTGGTGGGAAAAAACCTTGGCGCGGCGGGGAGCGCGGCGCGGGCGGCGAGCGCGGCAGCGAGCGCGAGCGACGGGCGACTCGAAACATAAACATAGTATCTCGCGCGTCGCT
>NW_011958356.1:0-1561 GCF_000949405.1 Vollenhovia emeryi | reverse complement strand
TCAGAGGAGGACGAATTTGGATATCCTCTATTATCCTCGGGGCACCCCTCCCCGGAGGTGGCGGTCCATCATTGATGACCCTCTCCTTTAAGGCCGAGATGTCCCTCTGTAAATGTAACAGGATGTTCATTTCTTTCGTCAGGCTAGCCTCGTAGCATTCCAGCCTTTTGCTAGTGGACTGGTCCACAGAGTCGTCCGGGTCCGCGAAGGCAACCGCCCTAGTCCGTGTGCGAGGCCCGCGCCCACGGGGGGCACGAGGCTCCACCGCCGGGGCCAGCGTTCGCCCCTCCGTATTAACCCCTGCATTATTGTCCTCACGCGAGGTGGACTTCGATCCGATGCGCTCTCTCAAAGCGTTCAGTTCCGCGCTCAATGTCGAAATACGTTCCCGCGAATCCTCAAGATCAGCCCTGAGTTGGTCCTCCGTTCTCTTGGCCACTCTCAGTTGCTTCTTGAGTCCATCGTTTTCCTGTCTCAGGAAAGGAACATCGCCGGCGTCTTCCACTCTCTCGGAGAAAACCGCGATCACATTCCTGAGAGCCGCCACCCGATCCCTAATCTCGCTCGAGATTGTTCTCTTAATATTGCCGCAATTAGCGCGCCTTGCCTCTATCTCTCCCAGCCATGCCCCAGCCATGCTCGCAATCTCCGCCGAGGGAAAGGGCGCGAGAGCCTCCTTGGATTTCTTCACACGGGCCAGAACCTCCGGGCCAGGAGACCCCGGCTCAGGCCTCAACTCCGGCTGGGTCAAGTTTCCGCCCTTTTTCCGCCTCTTCCTATTTTGCCCTCGAGTTCTCCGCCCCAGCGGAGAAACGTCCGCCGCAAGACCCTCCCGGAAGAAATGACGATCGCATCGCCAACAGGATGATCACCCGGCCCCCCCTCGAACGGGGAGTCGTCCGATGTAACCAGCGGGCGAAACCTCAGGCCTCTCCTGACGGGCCCGGACTCCAACGAGACCGCCCCCGCCGAAGTCGCCCCTGGTGACTCAGGGGAGTCCCTCTTTCTTTTGGCCAAAGCGTCGGCCACCACGGCCACCGAGTCGTCCACTACGCAGAACGAAAAGCCCGGAAGATGACTCACGTCCCCCGAGGCAATCGCCTCCTCCACCGCAGCCGAAGGCCCGAACAGCGGATCCTCCTCACAGCTCACCATTTCAGCCGTGCTTCCGTCCTCCTCCTGGGCGGGCAAGGCCGCCGATATCCTTGAGTCCTCAGATTCTTTTGTCCCCTTGCTACTTAACGGCACGGAAAGCTCCTCGGGGTAACCAATCCCGGGGAGCCCGTCCGGGGAAACGCCGTGCCGGTCGTCGGTGTTCCGAGTCACCGACTGTGTATCTTGTTCTGTGCTCATGTGGCCATATAGGGGTACACGGCACAAATTTCTCGTAGTCCAGGGTCAGTCCGTTGCCATATAACATTATACCTTGAATCGTTACCATGGACACGCGGTCGCACCTAAGATCAGTCCGGAAGAGGCCCGACTCCCTTAGGAATCGAGCCCCGGTACCCCTCAACAATACCCGGGCGAAATATACGGTCAATGTGGAGGACACCCGGAT
>NW_011958355.1:0-1561 GCF_000949405.1 Vollenhovia emeryi | reverse complement strand
CGGGAGGTTGTGTAGGCGGGAGGCCGAGAGGTTGTGTAGGAGGCGCGTGGCAGAGCGCAGAATAAAGAAGGAGGTTATGAGTTAGTCACACAAGTTGTTACGTTATTTTAAAATCCTACAACCCAAAAATACAGCAGACAGTTACACGGCATGGTGGTGCGTTCCCGTTTCCATCCGTGCGATCGGAGGACATAGTGCACGGCATCGTGGTGCGTTCCCGTTTCCATCCGTGCGATCGGAGGACATAGTGCACGGCATCGTGGTGCGTTCCCGTTTCCATACGTGCGATCGGAGGACATAGGGCGTGTTCCGTTTCACGCATGATACGCATAATGCATCATTTATCTTTCTTTAACATTTGCCGAATAACAAGGATAAACGATGCATCATGCGCATCATGCGTGAAACGGAACGCACCCATAGTGCACGGCATGGTGGTGCGTTCCCGTTTCCATTCGTGCGATCGGAGGACATAGTGGACGGCATGGTGGTGTGTTCCCGTTTCCATCCGTGCGATCGGAGGACATAGTGCACGGCATGGTGGTGCGTTCCCGTTTCCATCCGTGCGATCGGAACTTTCTTAACGGATATTTTCTAATCGGAATTTCCTCAGCGGATATTTCTAATCGGAAAATCCGATGAAAGAGTAACAAACGGATATTTCCGATTAGTCTTCAACGGTTTTTTTTCCGATCACGTTTATCGGAAATATCTGTTTGTTACTCTTTCATCGGATTTTCCGATTAGATTAGGCCCGGATTTTTCTCTCAGTGTACTTTACACATAAACTTTGAGTCCGGATTCGATGCTAAACAAACCTGAAAAGTAAATTTATATTAATAAGAATGATGATTTTACCTAATTTAATTTAAATAACATCCAAGAGATTTCATGTTGACAAGATAGTAGTTGCAACATTTAACTTCTGCCTATCTAATTATTTTTTTAAATAATTCCATGTATGTCTCGCTCTTTCAAAAAAAACTAAATGTAGTAGGAAATAAATTATTTTATTATATTAGTCTCAAATATATTAAATATTTAACGTCTTTAGCATATGCACAAGGTATTTCAGTACTCTTGTTACTCACCATGGTCATGTTGCATTGTATTACGAGAAAAACCTGCTTTTTGGTAATATGAATTTATTAACGAGGAGAATAGATTTTATGTTCTTCACAAGTATTTTACTTGGGAGGATGTAATAACTAAAATATCTTATGCTTATAATACACTACTCAAAAAAAAATAGGGAACACTTTTCATACCCTAAAAATTGGGCTATTTTCAAACCACTGAAACTCGGCGAAAAATAATCGTAGACACAAAATTAAAAAAGCATTTTAAAGCTTGAAGTTTCAACTTTAAAACTCTGTCAATGATATATTTCGATATATTCATCTTCTTCGTTCTGTGCTTTAAAAAAGAATACATTGTTTTGTTCCTTAAAATTACGTATTTTTGACACACTATAGCTCGTTAAAAAAATTTCTCTCGACAAATTTGATACAAGTTCCACAATCTACGACATTTTACCTACAAAATGCTTTTTTTAAAATTT
>NW_011958354.1:0-1561 GCF_000949405.1 Vollenhovia emeryi | reverse complement strand
AATTTATACAGATTTTATTAGTATAATCACGTTTATTCCTAAGATGTATAAAAATACAGCGAGATGTTTATGTAATGATCGGATATTGCACGGGCACGTGAACAGGTGAACCGGCAGTTACGAGCTTGGCGTACGTGAGATATAGTAATAGGAAAATGGAGAGAAAGGAACGAGAGAGTGTGTGTATATATATATATGTATGGTGGATAAGGAAGGCACCGTAGTATTAGGCCGGCGATAAAGCGTTTACATTGAATGTTAAACTTCAGTACTCTTAACAGTAACAAGTAGCCTCGTATTTTCTTTGCCTGAAAAATCTGTACATAGAATTTATAAAATTCCAATAATATCAGCATTTTATCACTTCAGTGACAAATAAAACTGTCGACCGCATTTATAGCATGTTTGGTTATTCTGTTTCTTTATTGAACTTATGCAATGAAGTTTCGAGAAGGAAATAGAGTTATGTTGCAAATTTAATGAACGTTTGTGTAGACATGTGTACTATTGGACTACCAAAGTTTTGAATGAATATTTATATTAATTGTATTATGATACATGATATTAATATCATCTTTTCCGCAAATTCCCGGTTAATTTTCCTGTTTAAGTTACGTAATATGTTATTGATGTGCATGAGTGTATCATTTAACCTGAACATGTGAAACATGACATCGTTAGGCTGATATAATTATCGTACGGCAAATGTAATATCAGCCTTAGGATGAAGGCATGAAAATAGTAATATTATTGTAGGGACACCCGTTACGAGCACCGACAAGCGCGTGACGCGTTCGGACACACGAGCGTCGAGGCAGGCAGTCGGGGCAATTCGCGAAAACTCGGCGAAGTAGAATAGGAAAAGTAGGGAGAGCGAGTGAGAGGCCGAGAAGGAGAGGAGAGACAGAAATAAGACGGCGAGCACGGCGAACAGTCCGCTTTTGTAATGCACATCTTCATTCTAAAATACATTCACTGATCTTGAACAGGCGTGCACCGTTCTTTTCATCCAAATCCCACATCTTCTGGGGGCTCGTCCGGGATTTGAAAAGACAAGTGCGTGAACGTGAAAGGCGAAAATGTACGACGAAAACCCCGAATTCGTGTCCGACCACGTGTCCGGCACGAGGGAAGCAGCAAGACGGAGGACGAAAAGAAGGAGCCGTTAAGTAACGCCGAAGACGAAGACGAGAAAAGAAAAGACGAAGCGTCGAGTGGCGAAGCGACGGGTGAGGCTACGGAACTACACGGACAATTTCCTGAAACGCCGAAGACGAGGGAAGGTAGGACGAAAGGAAAGAGAGTGAAAGGATTTGCAACACGTGCGAGGTGTAGTCTCACCGGACGGTTCAAGAGTTTGAAGAGAAGCGGGGACGGCCATCTTGCTCCAAAGAGGCCAAATCAAAGAAACGGCGAAATGATCGGCGGACACAAAAATGAGACGGGCGCTGAGTCAACAGCCGCAGAAAACGAACGTCTCCGGCAAGAAATCGAGCGGCTGAAACAAACGCAGGCAGCCATGACAGCACAACAGGTATTACCGCTGGGAGCTATAGGCCGC
>NW_011958353.1:0-1561 GCF_000949405.1 Vollenhovia emeryi | reverse complement strand
TTTCCTCTTTCTTTAGATAAAGACAAAAGGAGAAGAGAATCAGTAATTTATTTATGATAGACCAACAAAACGTTACATATATATGTATGTATAGACAGGGTGTTGGATTGTTATAACTATACAGGGTGTAACTAAAAAAACATATATTTATAGAACACACCATCAGATATAGCACAGGAATCCAAATAAAAAAAGTCCTTGGCCAATTTTTGATCTGAGCTTTCCTTTCGTTGGTATATGGCGTTAAAGTTAGCTAATCAGCGCATGCTACAGCGGAAAAGCAGGGACGTAGCGAGACGGAATACGCTGCGGAAGCAGAACGACGGTGAACAGTGGAGCGGTTCAAGTTATTTGATAGCGTACGATGAATAGTTAATTCGTTTCTATTGAACAATTTCTTTTATTTCCTTCTCATGCTTTTGTAAACTTTTTAAGATTCCATATCGTTGGTAACTGATTTCAATACACAATGAAATATTATCAAGTAATCGGAGGTCAAGTTAAAAAATGCTAAGTTTTAAGTTCGGAAACTGTTTTGTAAGCCTCATATTAATAATATGAGGATTACAAAACAGACAACAAATTATCCGTAAATTAATTTGACGATTACAAAACAGTTTCCGAACTTACAACTTAGCATGTTTTAACTTGACCTTCGATTGATAATATTTTAATGTGTATTAAAATCAGTCACCAACAATATGGAATCTTAAAAAGTTTACAAAAGCATGAAAAGGAAATAAAAGAAATTGATCAATAGAAACGAATCGATTAACTATTTTCATCGTACGCTATGAAATAACTTGAACCGCTCCGCTGTTCACCATTGTTCTGCTTCCGCAGCGTATTCCGTCTCGCTACGTCCCTGCTTTCCCGCTGTAGACAGGCGGTGATTAGCTAACTTTAATACCGTATACTAACGAAAAGAAAGCTCAGATAAAAAAATGGCCAAGGACTTTTTTTATTCGGATTCCTGTGCTATATCTGATGGTGTGTTCCATATATTTTTTAGTTATTGCAAATATCGCAAAATCGTACGGGATCAGTAACGAATCTGGTACATATATGTGTTATTAATAATGTCTTAATTTTCTTACAGGTTTGTGTAAATATTTCAATCAACATTGAATTAAATTCTGAGGTACAATTATACAAGTTCAATTATACAAGTTTTTGCAAGGTGTCCTCTACTATACTTGTATCGTATTCGTCTTGAGAATTGAGAATGTTCACTATAATGATCATTGTCAAGATCTTCTCGTTGAGTTTTTCCTTGAATACGTTTTAGGCACATTATTGCTTGAGCAAGCCACGTTGAGGCAGCTTCTATAATTTGCACATCAGTATAGTGTGTCGGATATTATCTCATATGTATATCTCATATGTATAGTTTCTAGTAAACAGAGAAACAAAACTTTAATGATATCATCTTTTTAATAACTTTACATATGCATAAATATTTGGGAATCAATAAATATATTGATAAATTACGTACTTATAATCAATTTTGATATCTGCAATTTATAAAATGCTTTCATGTAATTGAAACATATAATTCTTA
>NW_011958352.1:0-1561 GCF_000949405.1 Vollenhovia emeryi | reverse complement strand
GCCCCGCGTAAGCCGCCGGGTGCCGCGGCGGTGCGCCGCTCCTGTCTGCGTCTTGTACTCGGCCAGTTATTCGCTGACTATTTCTTTTAATAATTCAAAAACTAAGCTTCGGAGAACATTTTGGTAAGAGAAAAATCGTCTTAGAATTTAATCAGGAATACGACATTTCAGGGACACTATACCTATTTTGAATCACCCTGTATAAGCACTCGAACGCATGGACAGCGAGTCAAACAATAGACTGCGCACGCGCGGAAATCAACCGATAGATTCCAAGGGCGTAGAATTTAACCGATGGTGAATTTAAGACTATTGAGTATATTTTGGCCCCAGATTCCGCGGGATCCTCGATCGGAAAACGAGAGATTCTGCAGGACGAAAACAGCCGCTCGATTCGCCGAAACAATGAAATCGCGCCGAGTCACTAATTCACGATTCGTTTCCGCCCAGTGGAATCGTGCATCTATGAGTAGGCCGCGATATCCCCTTTCTCGCACGCGCACGTGTATAGATACATGCGGAGCTTATAAGTGGAGTGACCTTATTTGAGCAGGGTGCGCTGCCGCTCGAGGGTAAAAGAATAGCCAGGTTCCAGTACCTCCCGCTAACGCTCCTCCCTTCGCATCCTTTCTCCCTTCGGACTAGGCGTATCGTACGCAGTGGCTCTTACGCGTCTCTTGGCGTATACGTTTCTTTGTCAGACCTGTGGGAATAAAAACCCGCACTACCCGAGAAGATAGCCGCGAACACTCTTAGCGAGATAGGAACCCGGGAAAAAATGGAGGAGATCTGACCATGTCTGATTTGATAAAATGAGATACAACAAGATCTGAAATTATAGTAGAGTCAGATCTGATTGGACAAAATTTTATCTCGTCAGATCTGCATGGCCAGATCTGATCAGATCCAGCCAGACATGCTAAACTTTAGTTCGATTTCACAAGATCTGACCATTGCTGCTGTTCGATATTGAATCGCAAGTCCAGTCGGATCTCTTCCGATCTCCTGAGATACGCATCAGATCTCACCAGGTTTAGTCAGACCCAACCAGATATATGTTGATCTCACCAAATCTGATCATTCTTAGTTTGCAAAGTTGGGTTGCTGATCGAATCAGATCTCTTCGGATCTAATCTGACATTAGATCTTCTAAAAGATTTGAGCAGACAATATGCGTCAGATCTTTCCAGATCTGAGCAGATCTTTCCGGATCTGAGCAGATCTCGACAACATAGAACTTACAAAAATTTCGTTCTCATCATTATAGGTGTTAAGGGGTTACAGTCTAGACAGTCTTGCGCAAGGGTAATTTCGGGAATTTTTTTACATGTAAAACAAAGTTTAAGATTAAAACTAATTTCATGGCTTTATTATACATATATTGGGTCTGTGCATAAGTCCGTACCGAAATTCTGAAAGATGTCGTTTGCAATTGTTTTTCAACTCGCACATATGTCAGACATCTTTTTTTTTTTTTTTTTTTTACGTGTGAATCCTTTATGGATACCCGGGCCCCCCTCTGGGAAGGGAGTTTACAAATGGCCTGGGTTATGTGGGACTG
>NW_011958351.1:0-1560 GCF_000949405.1 Vollenhovia emeryi | reverse complement strand
TTGAATATCACAGATGTACAATGTCACAGACTATTGTTAAAGTAACTAAACTTCACCAAAACTCTCTTTTCTTTTCTTGTCTTGTATCGCCATCTATCGACATCATTAGAAACTATATTTTATGTTGGCAAGCTGCAATATGACCGCTCTAGCTCTGTGTTCTAGTTCTAGACACGATTCCGTCACGTTCATGTCGGTCATACAATAAATAGTTGATATTACTTTGTCGTTCGAGTTTTATTACCGAAACCCATTTTACCACCTCAGGTTATGGGCCCGGGTACGCGTTGAAGTTGTATCCGCGTTCGGCTTTCGGTGATAACGTGCAAATCGGCACCCTGATACGATCACTGTGAAGAAGAAAGAAAAATATGGCCGACTCCGTGCAGCAGCACATAGACGATAGCAGTCGCTTTGTGGCGAGCATTCGCAAGTTAGGAAGTGATGAACAATGGGAAACGTGGAAATGGCAAATCGAACTGTGTTTAAAAGAACAGTGCCTTTATTCGATTGTCGATGGCACGCGGTCGTGCCCGGACGGGCCGTAGGACGGCGGGGAGCCGTCGCCGCATCGGAAGCGTACCGACGCTGGCAACGAGACAATGCGCGTGCGGCTCAAATACTCGGTACAACGCTCGAAGAAGAAGCCGCTCTTCATGTCCGTAAGAAGACCGACGCGAAAGAAATTTGGGATACGTTAGTGTCAGTATTTGAACAGTCATCTCTGCAGAGATTATACACGTTGCTCGACAGCTTCTTCGAGATGTCGAAGGATGACGCAACCTCCGTTACAAAACATACGTCTCGATTAGCGAACGTGTTCGAGAACATTCTTAACGAATTACATAAAGGCAACCCAAATGCTACACTTCCGCTACCGCTGCTTCACCATCGTATTTTCAAAACGCTCGGTCCCGAGTACCAATATTATCGTTCAACTTGGTATCGCATTCCGGAAAACGAGCAAACGACGAAGCTATTAATTGAAAATTTGCGTTCGATTGAGAATTTGGTTGCGTCGCACGGAACACCGCAGACGACTGGCGCTTTCTACGCAAGACCGAAAGTGAAGAATTTACAGAAGAAACCAAATAAATCAACACCAGATCCGGCTTCGACAGAACATAAGAAGGAAAAACGGTCGTGTTTATATTGCAAGAAAGTCGGACATATCATCGCCAATTGTCAGAAACGCGTGAACGCAGAGTAGAAAGCGGCAACGAACGCTAACTCCAGCAAAAATGATTCCGAAACCAACTCGAAAAAGGACAGCAAACCAGGCACGTTCTTCGCCACTGGCCTGGCAGTCAACGCAGACTTCGCTCCCGCTGACTCTTGGATTTCGGACTCCGGTACGACGCATCATATGTCGACGAACAAACAATACTTTGCTACATTCGAGAAGTTCCCGATTCCGCAGCGCGTCCAGACAGCGGGCAAGGAATACATTCTGGCTTACGGGTCTGGCAGAATTGATGTCGAGATGCGCATAGGTGACAGATGGTTGCCTGCTTCGATGAAGGACGTTTGGTATGTACCTGAGGCTCGCCATCAACTTTT
>NW_011958350.1:0-1560 GCF_000949405.1 Vollenhovia emeryi | reverse complement strand
GTTTGGGCCCTTTTCAAGTGTTCTTAGTGAATCACTGCGTCATTGTTCAGTTATTTGGCCAATACCATTACTTTGTGTCAAAATATTGGTCAATTTTGACACAAAGTAATGGTATTGGCCAAATAACTGAACAATGACGCAGTGATTCACTAAGAACACTTGAAAAGGGCCCAAACCCGGGGCCGAAACGTTGTAATACTCGTTTTTTAAATAAAAACCATTAGCCAGTGTAGGTCGCTTAATTGTATGAAAATTTGTTTTTTAAATTACTGGCGATATATAATTTACCACTTTATTTAATAATTTAAGTTTAATTTTCCTACTAATTGAATTATTTTCAATAAAAAATTATTAATATCAGTTTTTATATTTTTCAAATTAACTCTTAAACTAACGTAAAACATTAATACATAATTACCTAATTAATTCCCAAACGAAAACGCATTCAATTTTGGCCACTTTTAGATTACAATATCTAAAACTACGCCAATTTACACAAAAAATATATATTTGTGCCAATAGTGAGGAGGTTATGGTTAGAATTATATTTATGATTACAATTGTAATTCTAGAATAGGCTGAACACAATTTAGCGATAGAGTGATAGAACTCAAAATACAAAACTCACCTTCCCAATATTAGTGAGGAGGTTATGGTTAGAATTATATTTATGATTACAATTGTAATTGTAGAAAAGGCTGAACACAATTTAGCGATAAAGTGATAGAACTCAATAAAATGCTAACATTTTATAATTTATCGTTATCGAAATACAAAACTCACCTTCTATATGATGTACAACAATTATGAGCTGCATTTGATTAATCTCTTAGGAATTTTGATTTTTTTTGGTTTTGCGTGATTCGCCAGTCTTTTTCTGATCCTTATCTTTTTTCAATATCTTTTCTGTATTTGATAATATTTCTGCTCCTTCTATCTCGTGCAAATTCTATATTATAATAAATTATTATAATAATCTAGACTTCCGTTTCCGGCAGCGAGCGAGCGACAGTGTGTGTGATTGAGTGAGAGAGTGAAAAGTAGTTAGAGTAGGAAAGAGAGCGTTGGCGGAGGAACGAGGTACGGGTGGACGTGCAGGAGATCGAAGAGAAGGCGGGAGAGAGAAGGGGAGGCGCGAGGGTGAGTAGGAAAGCCACAGAGGTGAGAAGGGAGGGTAGCGGGAGATAGGTTAGGCAGGGAGCAGTGACAGGCATAGACTAGCGAGAGTGGTAGAGAGGGAAGCGGTAGAGTCAGGTAGAACGGGCCACGGGCATAGAATAGAGAGGATAGATAGAGGGGGAACATACAGAGGAAAGAAGAAAAGAGGCAAGTTATAGAAGGAAGAGGTTATAGAATAGGAGGAGGTGAAAATGGAGGAGGATAAGAGGGTGGAGGAGGGAAAGAAATCGGAGGAAAATAAAAAGGTAGAGGAGGTCAAGGAAACAGAGGAGGATAGGAACGTAGAGGAGGGAACGAAGGGTAAAGAGAAGGGAAAGGTAGGAAGACCGACGCGAGCGGAAATACTGAAAAGAGAGAGGGCGAACAGCGTTCCGTTATTAG
>NW_011958349.1:0-1560 GCF_000949405.1 Vollenhovia emeryi | reverse complement strand
TAACTGTGTACAATTGCACAAAATCATACATATGTATATAATTATAAACAATAATTTTTCACATTAAAAATTATTCATATAAGAACATGTATAAATCTTTAAAATTATACAAAACTATGTAGAATTGTATAAAATTATATAGAAATATACAATGTAAAAATATGTATGGACATGTATGTACGTTCGATGTATTAAATAGTTTTATATAATTCTATATATTTATTCACATTCATATATACAAATTTTTTTACCAGAATTATATTATGCACGTGTGTATGCACAAATTAATATAGAGAGATCAAATATTAACATTTAATGTACTGTAATTTAAGTATATATGTTTACAGAATAGGGACAAAAATAGTCTTTAATTAATATCTCTTCTTCCAAAAATGTATATTATCTTTTCTATTCATGCACTGATAAAGCTTGCAAGAAATCTGTACTGACGTGCTGCCGACGACTTAAGACCGATCTCAAGGCAGTCAAATACAGTTGCATAATTCAATCTTAAGTTCATTTGAGATGTGAAGGCGTTGCTCAAGATGTATCTTAAGCACGTATTTTTCAAGTCCAGTAAATAGTTGTCTTGAGACGGTCTTGTGCTGTCGAGATGCATTACTATTGGCTGTTCTATTCACAGTGACATGAAACAGCCAATAGCAGTGCATCATTCCGCACTATATTGAAAAGCTGTTTATTTAATACTATTGCGAGAAAAATTTCAGTTTCAAATATTTATTAACTAGGCATATTACAATATCATAGCATTGATTCTATTATTATATACAGTGATAAGTAACAGTTTAAAAGCAATTTTTTTCATAAATTTAATAATATTGAAAATTATAATTATTCTTCATAACAAAGCTAGTTTTTGTTAAAATATGCAAATAATATATCATAAAGTAAAATAAATACTAACATATGTATGTTTGTAAATCCTTGACGCAGGTACAGTTGTACGGTATGTGGTAGACAGCACGACCCGATTAATAGTTACATCTCATACAGCACAAAATTTGCAGTTACATTGCAATAACATTGCCACAATATTACAACGTTGCTGTAATGTAGCTGCAATGTAACTGCAAGGTTTGTGCTGTATATATGGGATATAACACGCATATTATATTACATTTACACTTGAGTGGGAAATTATAATATTGATGTTATGTAACTAGCTGTTGCTTGGTGTTTGCTGGGGACTCGAGAAATGCTAAACACTGTGTTAAATATAAATAAATATATTTAAAAATCAAGCTTAATATAATATTGGTAATATTTTTATTTTTTTATTCATTTTTTTATGTAAAAAGGGTACATGATCATTTCCAGTTGCTGTTTAAAGGAATTAAACACATTGACATCACTTTTAATACCCGATACAAAATGTTTGATGCCCATACAGCACAAAAACTTTTCAGAAATATTTCAGAAATATTTCATGTGATAGATTGAAACGTTTCATAAATATTGCAAAATGTTTCTGCAATAGCTCTGAGACAGCTCTGGAACAGTAAAATGTCCGCGATTCTTACACTTGAAAGCTTATACAAA
>NW_011958348.1:0-1560 GCF_000949405.1 Vollenhovia emeryi | reverse complement strand
AATAGTTTTAAAGACAGTTCCGGACCGTACGTGTTTTTTATACAATTTTTAATTCTGGGGTCCAGCGCGACACTTTGTGAAAATGTGTGCCAATTGTTCCAATCGAGACCTTTTTGTTCCGAGTTATTCTAAGCCTACGAAAAGCCTAGTTCTGCAGTATGAATCTCATATCGCAAATGGTTTGCCAAAAAAATTAAAAAAGCCATTCTTTTTGCCTGCACCCCCTTTTTCAAAAATCGAAGATTTTCTTGTAACTATAGATTTTTCTAGTTGTTCCAAACATTGTTCCAAATGGACAATTCGGTAAATTGAAATCAAAGACCAGAAAGTAAAAAATAAATTTCTCTGAAAGTCTCCGGCGCTAAGAGTAAACGCACGCTTCCGTTATTGTTCCAATCAAGACCTTTTTGTTCTGAGTTGTTCTAAACCTACGAAACATAGTTCTGCAGTATGAATCTCATATCGCAACTGGTTTGCCAAAAAATAAAAATAAAAATTTTTTGCCAGAATTAAAAATTGTATTTGACCCCAGAATTAAAAATTGCACCAAAATTAAAAAATACGTACGGTTCGGAACTGTCTTTAGAACTATTACTAATGCATAGAACTGGTGCAGAACTGTCGAGAACTACCTTTAGAATTGCTGAAAATCATCAACACGACACATTTTCACCAAGTGTCGTGCTGGTCGCCGATATAAAAAATTGTTTAAAACTTGTTAATGATGTAATATCGATCTGAAATTGCATATACATGTGAAACTTGAGTAGAACTATCGGGAACTCTCGCCAGAAATGATATTAGTGAATGCGTTTTGGTACTTTAGAGGAGAGGGTGTCGTGCTAGATTCGCGAAGTTAGCACGACGTTTTTTAAAAGTTGATTTTTTCATATAAGAAGTGCGGAACTCTTTCTAATTTTTATCAGGAACTTTCGAACTATGGAAAGTGCTATTGGTACTCTTAGTATTTTTTCGAAATTCGTAGAATGTCGTGCCAATTTCACAGACACACCGATATACAGGTATAGCGAATCGACCTCTCACTTTCCGCGTGTAGCGCGATAGTCGCGACATGCATGCTCCTTGCTTGTTCGTGAATTATCAGTGTCTTTCTGATAGACGACAATCGTATTTAGACATAAGACGAGTCATATTTTTCGAGTGGCTATCGAATTAATACGATTTAATGTGTCGATTAATACAAGTTAATCAAGGAAACCTGCTAAATTTGTCAAAAATATTAAAGCATAATTAAATAATATAATGTATGTATATCAAATTAGAAATTAAAGAGGCCGTTTAGGACCGGGCATAGATGTAAGCATTATTAAAATAATTTATAAACGTGAATTCACTGACGACAACACTTCCACTTACGGGGTTTGACCTGTGTTAAAAGACTGGTATGTAACTGGCGCATAGGATAAGATGGAAAGAATACGGTATATGGATTCACTTATTAATTTAATTTAACTGGCTACTTACATCTATGCCCGGTCCTAAACGGCCTTTTTAATTTCTAATTTGATGTTATATCTTAAAGGACCTAAGTTAAAATTG
>NW_011958347.1:0-1560 GCF_000949405.1 Vollenhovia emeryi | reverse complement strand
CTTAAGTTACACTTAAACCTGAAACACCCTGTATATTAAATAAAATCGCATAAAATATATTTGTTCATATATTTATTAATATTTATCATAGACGAATATATTTATAGTTATATGTATACAACTATACCCACACAGAACATGACGTCCATTGGACGTCCATATAACCTCCATAGTTCCATGGAACATCTATCTCCACGATGGATGTTGAATAGACCTCTAATAGAACTCCATATTATCTCCGCGATAAAATACCGTCTGTAAATCTATTACAGATGTCTAATGGATATCTATGACAGACAATATATGGATAAATATGTTTGTACATACATGTTCACGTTTTTACCAAAACAATATTTAATTTTAATATAAATGTTAATTATAATTTTCAAATGTATTGAAAGTATATTTAAAAATATGTAATATTATATATTTCAAATAAATGAAATGAAGTGCTCACAAATGGATATAGACGTTTCGGTCCTTATTGGACCATCTTCAGTATAATAAAAAAGAACACAATTTAGAACATTATTAAGCTAGGAATACAAATTAAAATTTAAAACAACATATACGCAGTCGGCCCGATAAGATTATAATAAATAAAAAGATAGAACATATTAAAAGATTTAGCCGAGGTCTTGCTTTACGACGGATTCATCCGTCGCCATTTTGAGTCCCGTTACACACCAGATTCTTCTGGACGAGGGAGGTACGCACCCCGTGATTTTATCTGGGGTTAGGGTAAGGTTAGGGTTAGGTTAGGTTAGGGTTAGGGTTAGGTTAGGTTAGGGTTAGGGTTAGGTTAGGTTAGGGTTAGGTTAGGTTAGGTTAGGTTAGGGTTAGGTTAGGTTAGGTTAGGTTAGGTTAGGTTAGGTTAGGTTAGGTTCTGGGCCGGCAGCGAACACGGAGGCTTCGTCAAATGCCGGCAGAGGAGAGGGGAAACTGCGCTACGCGGACGTTGCGAGGGCCAAGCAGCCGAGCAGTCAACCTGCTAAGGCAGGGAAGGCAAGCCTGCAAATCCCGGCTGGAGAAGGAGGTAAGCCGGAGGCCAAGAGACCACAGAAGGCTGTGGAGGAGACCAGGGTAAGCACCGCCCAGGGGGCCAAGGCAACGGCGAAGAAGAGAAGGAGGGCCCCAAGATCAGAGGCGGTGTCCATCACGTTCCCCGCGGGCGAGGGAGCTGAGGGCATGAGGGAGATCAGGGCCAGGATCAACTTGGAGACGCTTGGCATTGGTCCCCTAAAGCAGAGGAGAGGACTAACCGGGGCCCTGATCTTCGAGGTGTCAGGGCCTGAGAGTGCGAGGAAGGCCGATGCCCTGGCCAATGAAATGCGCGGGGCAGTGGCCGGCAAGGAGGGGGTGCGGATCTCTCGACCGAAAAAGATGGCGGAGATCCGCATCAAAGACGTGGACGAGTCCATTACTAAAGACGAACTCGTTCAGGCCTTGGCCCAAGTAGGAGAGTGCAGCCGAGAGGACGTCAAGACGGGTCAGCCCAGGAGGAGTCCCAGCGGCCTGGCCACGGTGTGGGCCCAGTGCCCAGTAGCGGCGGCCAACAAA
>NW_011958346.1:0-1559 GCF_000949405.1 Vollenhovia emeryi | reverse complement strand
GTCGTAAAGTGAAAAGGTAATGCAATAATTTTATTTATTATTTCTAAAATTTCATTGCTCCGATTTTGTCTAGTTCTGTTTCTTCAATGCATTGAATTTATTTACATGGTCATTAACGATTGAATAACCTTGAATACAACTTTTATAGTGCGTCATATAACATAGCTTCATTACCAGCAGTTTTGATGACTCCTTTGGTCGTTCTTGATCGAGAGCTTCGACCAGTGGGTGTCACATATTTATGGGTCTCAGATTTCATTTAAAAAGCTCGATATTTTTACATATCGATCTTTTTAAATGTGTATTAGAATTTATTGACAACGTGCATTTCGATGCACCAAACTTGCGTGTATAAGCGTTTTTCTAAATTATTATGTATTATATCATACATAAACGTTTAAATAAATAAATTCAAATTTAATTACATTTAAAATAAATGTTTTTAATGTATAACCTTTAATAATAATGTAAGAAAGGGATAAGAAAAAGAAAAAAGAGGAGAGAAACTGGTACGAAAATGCAATCTTGTTCTAGTATTCTACTGGTACTGTGAGAGTACAGCGCACAATAATAACTCTACATCTACCACACAGTGGCGCTACGGTAGTCGTACCGCGTACCAATACGGTGTACTAATAACGTATGCCTACAGTACGCACGTACGTGGTAGCTACGGTACTGATACGTTTAGTACGACATACGCTCACCATACTAGTTCCGTGGAAGTACATTGTTATCTGGGTAAGATTCATCCTGATAACTTTGAACTCTCAAATCTGTAAAACTAAATATCACCATCCAAGCTGAAACTTTTTTTCTATTCATATTTTATCATAAGGAGTTGATTCGCATATGAATCGATCCCGAAATCGAGGGCCGCGAAAGGGGCGAAAAACCCGTCCTTTTTACAGTCACTTTTTCTAACGTTGAAAATGAAAAAACTTGTACAGTAAAGCAGTGTAGAACTTGTTTTATCGCGTAAGACAAAAGTAGATACATATAAAGCAGGTTTAGCACAGATAGTAGCAAACATTTAATAAATATATATACTAATACGACTAATACAACTTAAACTTTAAATATTGCTATTTTATACCATATTATGTCAGGTACAACGTGTACTAGAATACTTGAGTATATACATACTTGTTAACTATCGGAAAAGGAACAAAGTAATAACTATCGTTTGCGTGTGACACAACAGTTCAAACGCCGCAGAATCACTTCAATATTGAAAACGAGAGAAAACTACAAGGTAAAGCAACGTACAAGCTGTTTCATCTTGTAATTACATACATACGAAGTGGTTCAATCATAGATACCCAACACATATCTTGGCATCTTATGATTTTACGGAAGAGGAAAAAATTTACAGTAGAGTTGCTAATTACTGCAAGATACCATGTAATGTCACTGAAAATGCAAACGCTGTGTAGATATTATAACGATAACATTGCATTTTACTACACTGCCAAGTGTTTACATAACGGAGGACCTAACCACACCTATGCCAGACTATTGTAATAGTCTGATAGCACGATTCTCTAAGACATGTATCT
>NW_011958345.1:0-1559 GCF_000949405.1 Vollenhovia emeryi | reverse complement strand
ACTGGATCGGATAGAGTGGAAGCTGCCATAAGAGCACAATGTTAAATAGCGTGGCCGAATTTCAGAGCCATCTACCAGCTCAGAGGCCATCCTAAATCCCCCCACTCTTCAATAATATATCGAGAAAAAAAATCTTGCTCGCCGGGAATCGAACCCGGCTCGCGCGGATGACGGTCCGACGTCTAACGCACGCGGCTATCACATACACTCGAGAATAATTGTTAAAAAGTGATATATAAGCTGCACGGTGACACACTACACGTAGTGTGTCTCCGAACTGTCAGATGGCACGAATCGCGGTACACGGCCAGCTTCCACTCTATCCGATTCTCTTTGTTGCAAATAATATTCGATATCGACACAGGGTAACTTGCCGACCTTGTCGGTATCAATTTCCGAATTGCTCCATCGCGGCGTAAGTGTCGCAGCTCTTTAAAAGCTGATGGGTATATATTGACAAACAGATCTTTAAGAGCTCGACACGCGATTCCAACTGAAGAAATGATATTGGGAACAGAGACAGAATGAGCGACTACAATTAATTAAAGTATATACATTTTTATAACATGTTATCCCTGTTGTTTGTATCGACAACGTACACTTATCGTTATTTCACTTGTATAATTTAAATATTCTCTCGCATAAGTATACCTCTTTTGTGTACCATAGTATTAAATATCACTTGCGTTAAATGAACACAGCATTCGTGAATTTTTATCATTTTCCAGATCTAATATTTAAAATGTTGCACGAGATCTTATTGTCACTTTGGGGATGCTCGACCAGTGTATCGCAAATAATACAGACAGATGTGAGTGCACGTTGTACAACGTAACAAGAAGTAATATGTAAATTAAGCAATATACATAATTTTAATTATTGCGCTACCTTTACGTGCTTCTCGCCAACTTTCTCATCCAGTCTGTAGATCTCGACAAATACTTACATCCCGGAGAACGAGCGCTGCTCGGCAGGATATTGGACATTGTGAAGGAGTGCAACGTCGTGCGAGACTTCATACACGCAGTGAGCAGCGAGGATGCGAAAGGTTCGAGGAGAAGCGGGATGAAACACATTTTACGCGGTTGACGTCGTTTCGCATTCAATTTAATCGTTTTGTCCCGCAGAATGCGTGGCTCCCGGTTTGTATATACGCGCTCTGTGCGATGGAATGGATCAAGCGCTGGAGCCGTTTCGCGAAGAAATCATCGAATTGGAGAATACGGTCTTGAACGACCGCCACACCCCGCTGTCGTTGATTCTCTGCAGCGTTGAAAAGTACACCTGTCTGTTTTCCGTACTGAATTCCATCATTCGTGAGGTGATTATACGCTTCTCCAAGAAAGAGATTTTATGTCAGCTAGTTTTCGCTCCGGTTATATTCACTTGCTTTTCTGCATTTAGGATTAAAGAGTTGCGTTTTCTCCATTCCACTTTGTAGCAATGTTATTTCACGTGCGCTGTTTAATAAGAATTTCAACGCAAAGCAATTCTTATTACGGTATCGAATAGAATAGCTCCTGTCACCAAGTATCGTTTGTGCTGAAAGAGAGAATGAC
>NW_011958344.1:0-1558 GCF_000949405.1 Vollenhovia emeryi | reverse complement strand
ACTACGGGGCGCACTGCCTGGACGTCGTCATCGGCGACCTGGGATACGTGGAAATCCAGTTCAAGGTATCAATACACCTAGACACCGAAAACTACGGGGCGCACTGCCTGGACCTCGTCATCGGCGACCTGGGATACGTGGACATCCAGTTCAAGGTATTAATACACCTAGACACCGAAAACTACGGAGCGCACTACCTGGATGTCGTCATCGGCAACTTGGGACCTAGACACCGAAAGCTACGGAACGCACTATCTGGACGTCGTCATCGGCAACCTGGTACACGTGGACATCGAGTTCAAAGTATTAACGGCAACCTGGGACACGTGGACATCGAATTCAAAGTATATAATGTCATCGTCGGTAACATCGGTAATGTCGGTAATCAGTCATGTCAGCAGCGCCAACGCGACGTTGCGGCAGAAAAGTGAAAAGGATGCTGGCCTGGTTGTCCACGACGACGACGTTTCTTAAAAATTACGTGAAAATTCAGACCCGTGGACTTTGCATTGCAATATCTCTACCATCGACATACATATAGTACTGGACGGAGCATGCGGTAAGAATCCTTTAATCTTTCGTATGCCGGGACCTAGAAAGAGAAAAATAGATGTGTAGGTACGGATCTCTCACTCTACTATGTTTTTCATTGGTTGAATTGTTTTTGAAGAGAAGGGGAACAGTACCGTGCTTGTTAGAAATCGGCTCCTGGGCAATGTTAGTTAAGTTGGCGAGGAAGGTTTCGCTGGCGTATAACATTATACCAGTGGCATATGAGTAATATATTATAAATATGGTTTTTGCCTGTATATTGTGCAAAACGAGTGGGTTAGGCACAGATGTATCAATACATGCGCAAGGAAAATTATTTGCAGTTATAAGTTTGCAGCATGTTAAATAAGGTTAGGTCGACGTAAATATTACATTTTAATATATTTAAATATATTTAAATATATATATATTTTTTAAAATATATTTTATGATTGGATTAACGAAAGTAAATAACATCTAAAATAATAATACTCTAATTTAACAATAATTTTAAAATATTTAGATTTTGTTTGAATAAACATAAATTATAATATATTACTTACAAAATACCTACATATCATAAGTTAATCCTAATATTTTATTTATTTTTATTTTTTAAAGATGATTCCTCTTAATTATTATAAAACATTTATTTACTTATAATATTCTTATCTTCTACATCTTATTAAAAATTGTTTATCATTTCACACACACACACACACAAAACAAGAGTTATTAGAAATAACAAGTCAAAAGTAAAATTAAAATCGTTTAGAAAATTAAAATAATCAGTGCTTTTTCAAAATTTATAGTTCATTGTTTAAGTGAAATAAGATACATATCAAATTTTAAGTGCCTCATGGCCCTGTGACTCATGAGCCACTACTACCCAAGGAGCGCCAATGTACGTATAATGCGCTCTAAATGTGCATTAAAATTCGCATTAAATGCGAATTGTACATGCACATTTAAAGCGCATATTTGTCCCGCATTAAATGTACATTTAATGTACATTAATTAATGCGCA
>NW_011958343.1:0-1558 GCF_000949405.1 Vollenhovia emeryi | reverse complement strand
GGTCAGCACCTAGATATCTGTTACATGTCACGTAGTGACAGGTCAGCACCTTGCGTGACGTCAAGGTCGCGTACTCCCCCTCCTCCCCGCGGTCCCCTCGCCCCGGAGTAGCCCCCTCCCCGCTGTCCCCTCGCCACGGGGTACCCCCCCGCCCCGCTCCCCCCTCGGAGCTCCCGGGGTAGAATCCCCCTATATACCCTACTCCCGTTTTCGTAAATTTTTTATTTTTTTATTTATTTTTACTTTTAATTTTACTGTCTTAATTCTGGACCATAGTCTTTCTATTTAGATGTTCGGTTTTCTCAGATCGTTCCTGGCATTGTATAACTTCCTAGACGACAACCCTTTACATTGGAATTTTTTTTTTAGAATTGTGAACTTATGTAGTTTCGTTTCGTGCAGTTGAGACTCTAGTTATTTTAGGTTACATGATACAATCACCGAAGAACCATAAGTTTTTAACTGTTATACGTAAGAATTTCAATTTGTATTATGCGCCTTGAATGTCTACGTCGGTTGAGTTGACACACTGGCTTAAGTTTTATCCGGTCATGTTTACCACCCTTTATTATTAAATTTTGACTCGTTCCGATAACGCTGTGTCACAGTCAGTCTAACAGCGTCGTCACGGACTCATCCCTTGTCGAGTTAATCAGTCCTCTTTATGTCAGGCATCATTTAGAGATTTACCGATTGACAAAATTAGAGGATTGCCGTCGATGCGGTGCCGATCTATATTTTCGATTAGGAGGTACATGTTTTGAATACGTTGCGTCCAGCTATAGATATATATATATATAGAGTACAAATTTGTGTATACTTACATTTCTTTGTAGTTACTGAAGAAGACCCGAAGAAGGGTCGAAACGTATATATTAAATAGAAATTGAAGAATTATATTGTGAGAACTGAGATCCGTTCATTTTGTGGCATCACATTGGCATTTTCTCCTTCCTATATGAAGATCGATTATGTTCATTGGGACGATCCCAACGAGCTTGTAGATCGTTTTCGATTGCTTGAGGCCTCTCGCCAAGCGGGTCACAATGATCACGATAACGAAATCATGTCGATCATCGAAGAACTCCGCGAGGCTGGACTTATTATAAATTAAACTGCATATGAGTGATTCAACCAATTGACAACGAAATGCCGATCAACAAGTTTGGAATATCGCTCGGAAGAAGTGGAACGGATCCGTACTATCAATATAGCGGATTAATTAGAAACTACGTTCGCGATAACGCTCTTTGTGTGGTCGCGACAGATTTTGATGCAAAGTCACGCAAGATTCGACGCGTAGCGCTGCCTGTAGATAATGACGATGCTGTCAACAAACGGTACGTTCAACAGAACATGCAAATTTTGAAAGATCGACAGGATGAAATGGAGAGGAAGATAGTAACGTACCAAAATAGCATGCAGAATATGATAAACGAACTTCACGAAATGATTCAGCGTATGACTCATCGCCAATAAGTTAAACCTCTCCGTTACGCGAACGTGTGTTCCAGATCGACATACGATCGATCTCCGTTCCGTTCCCGTTCAACGTACG
>NW_011958342.1:0-1558 GCF_000949405.1 Vollenhovia emeryi | reverse complement strand
CAGGGTGGGGCAGAATGCAGTCCCTGATTTGAAGGGTGAATTGTAAAAAAACGGTTCAAGATACATGAAAAAGGTTTTTATGGCTCAAAGTACATATAATAACGTTTTTTTTCATCATGTTTTGAATATGATATCGTCCAAGTGGCGGCCTTGGCGAGCAATACACATATTGAGCCTTTCAAAGAAGTTTTCGGCCACTCTTCCCAGCATATCTTGCGGAATTCCAGCGATGACGTCCTCAATCGCCTCCTTCAGAGCTTCAAGGGTTCGAGGTCGAACTTTGGTAACGAAAATTTTGTTTGTTTACTGTGCCACAAAGATAAAAATGCGCTTCGTCGCTAGTCCACACAACAGTGCCGGGGGGGACAGCAGTTAGGATTGCATTGCAAGCATCTCTACGTTTCACACAGTCTTGTGGGCTCAATGCCTGTGCAATCATCATCTTGTAGGGGTGCAGGTGAAGGTCTGAGTGTAAGATCCGCCTTACCGTTCTGGATGATATTCCAAGTGCAGCGGCATGTTTCCGCGCAGATCGAGTTGGAGACTGTTCAATTGACGCTCTTATTGCCGTGATGTTTTCGGGTGTTCGCACACTTTTAGGTCGCCCAACTGGTTTTTTAGGAACTGCAGATCCTGTTGCCCTTACATTATTGATCCATTTCCGAATGGTTTTAGGATCAGGAACACTGTCGTTACATTTTAACCCGAACCGGATCCGAAAAACCCTCTGCGTCGCCACAACGCTTTCCCCGTTTTTAAAGAACGTCTCCACAACAAAGCCACGATGCTCACCTGACCACGGCATGGTGACTACTGAAAACGTTATTGTTCCCCCGACCTAACGGCACCTGCCCCTCCCCTCTACTCGGTCTGGGGGCCCTACAGTGATTTTTTGAAACTAGGGACTGCATTCTGCCCCACCCTGTATATTTATTAAATTAATGTAATTTCTTTCTTTATTTATTTTATTTAAATTTATTTATTTACTTAATTTATTTAAATTAATTTAAATTAATTTAATTATAAATTATATTTATTATATTTATTTTATTTTGTATTTAGAAATCATCCCACATTATTCATTAGTATAACCAAGAGACAAGCCGGCGAAAGATCTGATCCGACAGCGAGTTAACACGAATCAACTGAATAATCATGTTATTTATTATGGATTTGCCGCCGCATATAAATTTATGTTACACATTGTATACACAAATTTGACAGCACCATGATCGCTCACCGCGCATGAGCGCGGACAGGGATTCGCATCCTGAATTTTTTTGCGCGTTCGTAAACTCATCAAAAAAAAAGTGTCGCAACCTCAGTGCTCCTGACTGTACATATAATAATTACAAATAAAAAATTTATAATATTATTTATTTGTTAGTGTTTATTTGGTACATATCCATAGTTAAAACAGTCAAAGCATATGTTAAAATAATGCATACACAAAGTTATATGGTAATAAAAAGAAAGTACAAATACACGGTCCATAGAGGATTCACGATAGCGATACAATATGTTCCATTTAGTAAAATACATATTAAAAATCATTATA
>NW_011958341.1:0-1558 GCF_000949405.1 Vollenhovia emeryi | reverse complement strand
ATCACCATCACCATCACCATCACCATCACCACCACCACCACCACCACCACCATCACCATCACCATCACCACCACCACCATCATCATCATCATCAATAGTAGAATTATCAGGTCTAACATATCTATCTACTATACACTTTAATGTGTTACTATTTGCAGATTCCCTGAATGTACTTATTTTTTCTTCCTCTTGCACGCGTTTTTTTTAATATTGCCATAAAATTTATCCATATCGTATGTTACATGTTTAGCTTCATCTGAATTGTTTATGAAATAAAATATTTAGTGAAAATTATCATATTCTTCGTTACAAACAATATCTTATTAAACAATTTCGACCCAGCAAACGCCAAGTAGCGGTAATATAACTGTTAATTATAATTTCCCATTCAACAATTTAACTGTTACATAACACACGCATCAAAAATGTCCTTATAATGTTCTGAAGTACGTCCTGTGGACTTCCTGAAGAACTTTCTGAGGACGTCTTCGGGACCTCGTGAGGATATAATGAGGCGCGCATCGGGTGTTCCACAGAATGTCCTCAGGAGGTCCCGGGACTAAAATGGGACGTCCCCAAAATGTCCTGACGTCCCGTCCTGGATATTCTGAGGACGTCTTCAGGACGTCCTTGTGCTATTTGGGCTGTTCTGTGAACACCTGGTAGAAGAGAGGAATGCAATGATTAATCATGTTTTTGATTTGTACAGGTTTTGCATTTGTGTGTTTCTCGTATGGCACGCTGTCCGGTGAGGATTAATAATTATACTCTACAATTTGGCATCTGAGTCTTATAACGCTGAGATATATGTGGGATGTCTCTTGCGACAGCGTATAAAGCAATTATTAATTGCTTATAGAAAGCATTGGACACGAAAAGAGGTATAAAAATTGCTAATTAATAAATGTACTTCAATATTTCACTTGTTTTAGTTACCAAGTGCTTATGAAACATATAATTTGAACTTATATACGCTATTATATCTTCTTACGCCATTATCATGTTTGCAGCATTAAGTAAGTCTGTGAGTATACAACTCTCGTTCCTTGAATGAAATAAAATTAATTAAGAATAGTTTCGCCTCTGTTTAAAGGAGCTTGGTTTCTCCAGCATTACAGAACGGGTATCATGTTACACAGATAATAGATACTGCACAAACAAAAATGCTTCTTTAAGTTGGCATTAAAGTGCGCATATTCATTATCATTTCATACAAGGAATGAGATTTGTAAACTCGCAGACTTACATAATACTGAAAACGTAACAATCGTATAAAAATATAGATTAACATACGTGAATTTTGATTGTATGTTAAGGTAGTTGTTTCGCGACAGTAATGCTCAAAAGTTTCTTCCAGACAGGAACCAGCACTCAATTATTACAATGATATATCTTGGTGCAATATTGTTCTAAAGAATACACTTACGATTAATACATAATGTAAAATAGATTCGAAAGATTGTAGTTTGAGGTGCTGTTGACACATCTCTTACGCTACACTCATGTCTACTACATAATTCTTTCCATTTTTCAGTTTTAACTGTTTATATTGTTGAAA
>NW_011958340.1:0-1564 GCF_000949405.1 Vollenhovia emeryi | reverse complement strand
GTCCATTACCAGCGAATCCGAGAAAAGAGGCCGCAACTCAGACCGAGCTACGCCAAAAGGAAGCAGCCACGCAGACCAAAAGAAGAGGAGGAAAAAATTGTAATAACCAGAATATAAAATGTAAAAAAATGTAATAAAAAAATAAATAAAAATATTACAAAAAAGAATCTTTATAAACGCCGCAAAACTCAACTCATTGCGCCAAACCGTTCATTTCTACACACAAAAGTTGTACACCGCTCACTTGTACACCGCTCAGATGTACGCCGCTCACTTGTACACCGCTCACTTGTACACCGCTCACTTGTACACCGCTCACTTGTACACCGCTCACTTGTACACCGTGTTTATAACATGAAATTTAAGACAAACTGTGATTCTAGATGGGTTTCGAGTGTTTATAACATGAAATTTCAAGCAAACTGTGACTCTAGATGAGTCGGGATATTTATATATATTTAACCCGGGTTAACTGTTCTGTAAAGCAGATAATTTTCCATCATTTGTACACGGTGTACAGGTGAGCGGTGTACAAGTGAGCGGTGTACATCTGAGCGGTGTACAATTGAGCGGTGTACAACTTTTGTGTGTAGAAATGAACGGTGTACAACTTTTGTGTGTAGAAATGAACGGTGTACATTTTTACGTGTCTAGGTGAACAGTGTCCATCTTTCACGTGTACAAATAAATGGTGTACAACTGAACGGTGTACATTTTTGATGTGTCTAATTGCAACGTGTCGAAAATTTATTTTCTATGTGTCCAAAAATCACTGTGTCCAAAATTTCTGTGTCTAAATGAACCGTGTCCAATTGAACCGTGTACACCAAAATGTGTCCATTCGAACCGTGTCTATTTGCAGCGTGTCCAATTGTACCGTGTCCAAATGCACCGCTCCCGATAGCGTTCATCTATGACGAGAACGAGAGATCCCTCACGAACAACGTTAGATGGATGATGCCACTTGGATATCGCCTGATAGCGTTGCAGGCATTCTCTAGACCATCGCTCCCAGAAATGGTCTACCTTCTGCTTGAGTAGCTGCCAGCCTGACAGACGGGCTAAAGGTGTTGAAGACAGATCCGGCTCCGGAATGGTGGTAAGCGCATCGCCAATCAAAAAATGCCCAGGAGTTAGAGCCGAAAAATCTTCTGCATCCTCAGACAGTGGGCAGAGGGGACGGGAGTTCAACACCGCCTCGATTTGTATGATGATGGTGGTCAGTTCTTCGTAGGTGATAACACAATCCTTTAATACTTGGTTAAGGTGGAATTTATTTGACTTAACCTGTCTCAATGTTCAAGGCCGTCACTTTGAACAAAATTTATAATTAAGTAAAAATTTTCATATTTTTTAATAATAAAGTATTTGAAGCACACTATTAAATTATTTATTATAACCCGATAACAATTTCATAAAATTTTATAATGAAAAAATGTTTAGATGTCAATATCTCTTAAACAAAGCGTTTACGGACATGTCTCCAGAGGAAAGTTTTTTCTTGTTTTGAGGTCCTAAGTTCATATTTTAAGTTAGGACACTTTACCCTGAAACACCCTGTATA
>NW_011958339.1:0-1558 GCF_000949405.1 Vollenhovia emeryi | reverse complement strand
AAGTCCACTGGACGTAACAGTTCCAATAATCGAGAGTCTTAAATTAATACTTTCTCATTCAAGTGTTAGAAAATACATTGAAGAAGAATCTTCTTCTTCCGATGGATTTATGAGAGGTTTCAGAGATGGGGAGAGCTTAAAAAAAATCCATTTTTTCAGAGATATCCGCAAGCATTAAGAATCCAATTATATTATGATGATATAGTTGTCAACAATCCTCTAGGAAGTAAAACATCAGCTCACAAATTAGGAGCATTTTACTTCACTATTCAAAATTTACCCCCTCATTTGCAATCATTTGCAGGAGGCGTTCAAGTTTTGGGATTTTGCTACACAGCTGATGTTATCAAGTATGGTTTTAACGAAAGAAATTTTAGGCCCATTTCTTGATGATTTAAATAAACTGGAAAGTGAAGAAGGAGTTATGGTAAATTTTGATGGAGAACCGTTTCTATTAAAGGCTACCATAGCTTGTGTAGTTGCTGACGGCTTGGCTGCACATCAGATGTTCGGATTCTTGGGTCCTTCTGCTAACCATTTCTGTCGTTTATGTATGATACATAGATCTGATTTCCTTAAGGGAAAAGTAGAAATACAAACTCCAAGAACGAGAGAATTATATGATGAACAAGCATGGAAAGTCAAATCAAAGCTATTGGCCGATACTGAAACAGGTTTGAGAGAAAATAGTGCGTTACATAGAAGTCATTTCTGGCACTGCGCAGAGAATTTCATTTTTGACCTCCCTTCTTCTTCTTCAGAGGAAAAAGCTACTGGTACAACTCTTCCTTTTTTTTCGGAACAAGATTTAAAAGAAATTGGGGTTAATGAAATAGGTCAACGGAAACTACTAACTTTCATCGTTAGAGAACATACCAATGTGGTCAGTATATCAAATTCATCAGTATTAATACTTAAGATTTTCAAAGTTTGTAGTTAATACATCCTTTTATTTATAGGTCATTATGGTTGACACACCAAATGCAGACATATCAGAGACGGATGCAGGTCCCTCAACATCAAAATCTTGTTCAGTATGTGAATCGGTAATAGCCTGGTTTTGGCAGTATTACGTTGACTATTGATTGTGATTAATTCTAGACTCCAAAAACTATCGATTCGACTTATCCTTGTTTAATTTCTTATTACTTTCAATATTCAGGCTCTGACGGAACCTACGGTAATGAACGAAACGGATGCTGAGCATTGGCTATGACAAACACTATAATTCATGTAAAGCCTGATATTAATTGCAATTTTCTATTTAAAAGTTCCTATCCTTTCTATTATCAGTCATTATACAGAATTAATTTACAGAATAGCAAAACTGTTGATATTAAAAAATGGATTGAAAAGCATTCAGAACAGTATAAAGACTTAGCCAAGAATTTGGAATCAACTAAATTTACTAACAAGGACCGAAGAAATTTAATAAAGATTGTAGTATCTGAAATGTGCTCAGAATGGGGCAACATGTAAGTACATGGAGTTTGTTTTTCCTTTTATTTTCCGATTATCTTTTAATCTGGCTTTTGTAGAATATTGTTTTTATTTCTTT
>NW_011958338.1:0-1558 GCF_000949405.1 Vollenhovia emeryi | reverse complement strand
AAATACCTAAATGTAATTATATGTGCACAAAAACGAGCAGCATGCCTAAGATTTTTTGTTTAATATTGGAATAGATGATATTAAATAATTTATTGCAGTAAGAAGCTTTTGCTAAAATGTACGTGTATCCGACGATTCACCTATCGCAAACTCGTGAGACTGAGTGATGAGTGGTAGTTTCATTAGGTAACAAGCAAAACCAAATAATTGCCGTCTTATGTCTAGAATTCTACGGATGTTATATCATCGTGTTATATTACGTTACATCGTGTTTCACCATCGTCGCGACAGTGATTGCGCATTTACAAAATAATTATTAAAAGATGCTTAATATTTGATAAAACGCACATTATTAAATTTCACATATAATTCGATGATTTAAGACAGAATTGTGCCTTGAAAAGAAAGTTTAATATCGAAACTATCCTCTTATCTTCAAGTTAAAATCGCGTTTGGTCGTCCGATCATTTGAGACGAGTAATTTATATGAATATCCAACAGCTTATTTGACTAATCGATGTTCTATCGTACCTTGTATCTCCGTATAAATTTTCATATTTCATTTTTAATATGTTTGCGCACGCCACACGATCATACGTGCCTGTACGTAACCCGCGGCTCTACATAGGAAGTAATTGGCGTGTTGTGCGTTAAATGCTTTGTACATAATTGTGAGAATGATGAGAGCGGTATTAGGATGACGTCTTTCGACAGCCGTTCATTTACGATTAAACTGTCACGCATATAATTGAAGGCTCTGGCGATCGTCACATGATATCACAAATAATACGAGTAGTGATGATTAACGGTTTCTTTCCACGAAATGAAATACGAGAAACTGCAATTTTTGCTAAAGCGAATGATTTTTTATGTACGGTTTTCTTTAAAAAAAAAAGGAAACTTAAATACGAGCCAACTTTTATCATCTTATATATTTTACGGATATATTCTTTATATCATGTTATTGCGATAAGAAAATTATACAGTAACATAAATGGACTTTCTGAAATTCCATCTAACTTGACGAGAAGTTACGCTTCCTACTAATGATTTTTTTTACACACAAAAAGACTTGCGACAAGTAAACTCTATATTCTAAAAAGCTTTAAAGGATAAAGAGACCTAAAGAGGATCATATATATATATGGTATATATAATATTTCCTTCCCTCTTTCTCACACTCTATGCCGATGCGAGAAAGTGGCTGAATAGGAGGAGAGTGTGCCCACCGAAATGGCTATTTAAAGATCCTCGTTGCATTCAAATTGTCTCACGCGCGACTGCGCGGTTAGTTAATCCGCTCCTCTTTTGCTAAGAGTATTCCTGCGCAGGAGGAGCTACGCTATTTGTCGAAGCGACGGGAGGAATCCCGTCTTCTTCAAGCTCGTCTTATGTGAATTGAACATTTGACGCTTCTCATGGCTCAAGTTTACACTGTCATGTTCCTGTAATGGTTGAATGGTCGAATGGTGAATCATTCGAGTGGATTTCTGTCGCTGACACACCAGCTTCGCCATTTCACGATCGTTCTCTCTCTTTCTCTCTCTCTCTCTCTCTC
>NW_011958337.1:0-1557 GCF_000949405.1 Vollenhovia emeryi | reverse complement strand
TGTCCTTCCTAGGACATTCGCGGGTGTCTATCTTCCCGAGTAGAAATTTCGTTCGGTTTACATCGGGAAAGTACTGGGCAAACCCAACCTAACATCGGGAACTGATAATGTTCACCCGGTGATGAACTTATCTCAGCGTAACGCAGCTACCCGATGAAAAACATATGCGGTTTACCTGACTGAGTGTGAGACTTCATCGGGATAGGGATCAGGGCCGAGTCGGGTAAGAGTGAAGTTCTTACATATGGGGTACGCATTGTATTATTTATGCAACGCTTATTACTGCGTCATTTTTCTAGACTCGTTAAATATTGTTTGACAAATTAGGGAACACTCAGTCCGAAATAATCTTTTTTAGCTTTTTATTTTGGATTAATAATTAATTTTTTAATATATTTTTTAATATATTTTTTATGAGAATAGAAAAATATTATAATAGCCCAGATAACTCGGAGCATTTAAACAGAATTCTCTGCATTTTTCAGGGAATTCTTTTTGCATTTGAAAATGAATTCAAAATCGGTGACATATGAATGAATTCTGTTTAAATTTGGATTATAAATAACAAAAATAATAGTAACATAAATGATAATTTAAAAAATGAATTATTAATCCAAACTCTCTGTGCTATCTGGGAGAATACTATCGTGTCTTGCAAATAAAAATAAAATAATTTTGTATCTTTCACATACATATATCTGGGCTATTATTAAATTTTTCTATTCTCATAAAAAATATAATGCAAAAGTAATATGAAAAAACAAAAATGTTCGCGGCGAATGACCCGTAGATTGTACCGACCGGGTTACCCGCGGAGCGGCGTTGCCGCGGCGCCGCGGAAGTGGTCTGCGGCGCCGACCGCGCGTGCGCGGCGTGCGTGTATATGCGAACGAGAGCGAGGGCGGCGTGCGAGTCGCCTCCTCAACCGCCTTTTCTTCCGGTTAGTAACAGTAACGGTAGTGGAGAGGCAGGCGACGGACCTGTTGCGAGAGACGTCGGACCCTGCACGAGCGAGCCTGCCGTTACAAGTACAATCGATCCTGCCACTGCAAGGATTCGGAAGTAACAGTCAGACGAGGACGAGGACCGTCGGGAGGACCCGCGGATCCTGCTGTTTCGAGCCTGCTATTACGAGAGGACGAGACACAGCTGTCGAGTGGCTGGCGTCGTTGGGACAACGGACCCTGCCCAGGCGATCCTACCTTTGCAAGGACTCTGGCTTGGGAGAGAACGCGGATCCTGCCGCCGGAAGAGAGCGAGCGCCTTGCCGTTCGCGTGAGGATGCGGATCCTGCTGTTACGCCGAGAAGCGTAGTCGCGAGCGATCGAGCGAGCGAGTTTCGGGAAGGACAAAGGTACTTGTGGGGCGTCCGCGGGGGGTAGGGGTGACAACGGCCATTTGGGCCTTCCGCCATTTGTACCTCGCGTGCGCGCCGTCTCGCTGTCGTGGCGGCTGGGGAGTGCGGGACGACCGTAATACGCCGTCTCGTCGCTCTGTGAATCTTGCCCACAGTGCGGCAATTGTGTCTCGGACGGGCGTATCCCGTTTGGACACGTA
>NW_011958336.1:0-1557 GCF_000949405.1 Vollenhovia emeryi | reverse complement strand
GAATTGTATTCTGAACTTGTATTTTCAATGGTAAAAGGTTATACTGACTCACCCTGTATGTCGGCCAGACAAAAAGACACCTGGAGACGAGAATCAAAGAACACATCAATAATATAAAAAAGACTGACGATAATCAGTCAGTCATCAGTAAGCACCGCTCGATATTAGGACACGAATTTAACTGGACACATCCAGATGTCCTACACCGAGAGAAACACATCAGAAGAAGAGAAATCGCTGAAATGCTACACATAAAAATGGATCCGAACACCATCAATTCGAAGAAAGACACAGAGAATCTTAACTCTATTTATGACTCTATTATTAATTCCTTGACATGAACTGTTATGTATGTGTTACTCTCTTCTTCTCGATGTTTTTTGACCTACACGGCGTAGCTAGTCGATATTGCGATCAGTCACTCTCCATCCATCGTAGAATACCTACGTGTCTTGCGATATACGAACCGAATTTTATAATTGTGACTCGATAGACGAATAGGAAAATTTTTATAATTGTGACTCATGAAGGAAAGTTTATAATTAAGGTGAGACTGACGTTTGATCTATCCGAATTTTTGTTTTATAATATCCACGTGGACAAACCATATCATATTTATATCTATTTATCATATTACATACACATTTATTTATTCAACAAATTATATCTATACACCACTCTATTTATACAATTATTTTAGTAATGGCTTGAGAAGGACCAAAACCGATGGTCGAAACGTCGCTTGTATTTCCAATTTTTAAATATATTAAACACATGCCAGATAAGGTCGACTAAAATTTATTACGTTTATAAATAGGCCACAACTGAGTCTGTCGTCATTGAAAAGGTTAGTCGAAACTTACAATTAGTCGAAACAGTTCAAACAATACTACAACTTGCAAATCACTTTCATTGTCATCAGATTTCTGAAATGAAGCATATAAAACCAACTGATTCCGTCAAGGCTCAAATTGAACGTTTACTGTATGAAACCCGACCAAATAGACATACCGAAATTAAATCTTCTGAGAGCATTACAGTTTCTGACGTATTAAAAAAATATCCTCGCCTAAAAAACTATGAGGGTGAAATGGTATGACATATATTCTTTTTAATTGTTTCTAAAAGCTCTCAATTATTTTCTTTTATTTTCTATTTCTACAATACAAAATTATATTTATTTATAATTAACAGTGAAAATCAATTGTGATTGCAGATTGATAATGAATTCAGAGATATTTTTTATGAGCATGACGTACTGTTGGGAAGATTCCCACCCATTTTGCTCCACGTATTATTGCACATTGTAAAAATGTAGCACCTCATTTGCTACAGGAATTAACTGACTTTGATAGTGAGTATAAATGCAATAATATGCAATAGAATGCAAAGCATTTCCTATCATGCTCTTTTTTAAAAATATTAACGGGAATTTCCAGTTAATTTGAAAGCAATTGTGGTTTTGCCGGAATTACTGCCTCCTCCCAACCATTCAAATGCTAGAAAAACACAAGTATATATCTTGGCTTTCAGGCTTTCGCGGCTGTTGTCTTCTTT
>NW_011958335.1:0-1557 GCF_000949405.1 Vollenhovia emeryi | reverse complement strand
AGGCCGGACTCGGAAGGCATTTAAGAAAATCGATCGATGAGCGGGAGGTAGAGCGACGCGCGAGATACACCGTGGTGGGAAAAAACCTAGGCGCGGCGGGGAGCGCGGCGCGGGCGACCCGAAACATAAACATACATGTAGTATCTCGCGCGTCGCTCCACCTCCCGCTCATCGATCGATTTTCTTAAATGCCTTCCGAGTCCGGCCTACCGTCTCCTGCATCCTCATTCGCTCAAACGTGTAAATTTATTACTCGATAAGTATTGTTAATTTGTACCGCGGTACATGATATTTCTTCTTAGTTTAACCCAATCTACCATTATTTTCAAGGTGGCTACTTTTGCATCAGACACCCTGTATAATAATTTTGTATCTTACTATATATGCTTATGCATGAAAATGTATTTGTCGGGAGGTTTTTTCTTTAAGCATTATTAACCATGCATTTTACTATTAAAATTGTGTTTTAATAAATAATAGTATACTAATAAATAAAAGCACAGTAAAGCACATGTAAAAAAACTTAGTGTGTGAATATCATAATTTTTAAATAAATAATTCTCACAATTTGGTTAATAATTTATTGTAACAAAGTTAAATTTATATTTACTATAAAGTTAAAATTTTTATGTTAAAATGAATAACTTTTCAATCCTCTCTTTATTACTAATACTCTATTAATTATTTAATTACAATTATTGAAAATACCGCAAACAAAAATACGGACTTTTCTTCACAAAGTACTACTGACAAGAATACGAGTAATCTGGAAGGTAACTTGTATTTCTCATTTTAAAGCATTTATTTAAAAAAATATTTACTATTTATACATTAGTGATAACATTTTAATTTATTTTTCAGTTACTGCTAATGTCAAGCAGATTGGCGGAAACTCTGATTCTTCTGTGGACATTGCTTGTGTCTATGTCGGCGGTATAAATAAACTTCCAGAATTTGAGAAAAATAGTGATGACAATGAAGGTAATTAAATACAATCGTTTGTAAAATAAATAAAATATACAGGGTGATTCAAAATAGGTATAGTGTCCCTGAAATGTCGTATTCCTGATTAAATTCTAAGACGATTTTTCTCTTACCAAAATGTTCTCCGAAGCTTAGTTTTTGAATTATTCAAAGAAATAGTCAGCGAATAACTGGCCGAGTACAAGAGGCAGACAGGAGCGGCGCACCGCCGCGGCGCCCGGCGGCTCACGCGAGGCGGTCAGCTGAGCGATCAGCTGCAGCGTTGCACATGCACATCTCTCTCTCTCTCTCTCTCTCTCTCTTACTCACTCACTCACTCACTCACTGACTATTTATTTTATAATTGCAAAAACTAAGCTTCGGAGATTTTGACAGTGAAAACGTCTCGAAATTTAATTAGGAATACGACATTTCTGTCACTCACTTACCTCGTAAAGATGCGACGACTTGGTGTTGTTGCAATTTCTGGAGAGACAGATCGACCAATATTTATTGTATCTTGCACGCACACACTTACGTTTCACTCACTCGAGCAACAATATGAGAAATGCTAAGCGAAAAATGATCTGTCGA
>NW_011958334.1:0-1557 GCF_000949405.1 Vollenhovia emeryi | reverse complement strand
AGTCAGACCCTTTCACCCGCCGAAACAGCCATCCTTGCCAAAGGACACAACTTTGCAGTCACCCCCTCCAGGATCCCGACAGAAGAGATCATCAGCCAAATAGAAACCGCCATCTTCCAACTCCCACCTGAAACAGGAAACAACATCAGACAGCAGTCAGCCCAGATCTTCCGAAAAGCCAAACTTCCCATCCAAAACATTAACAGGGAAGAACGACTAGCGCTTCGAAGCCTAAGACAGAATGACGACATTCTACCGGCGGACAAAGACAACGCAACAGTGGTGATGGACAAAAGAGACTACCACAACAAAGTCAACACCTTGCTGTCCGACGCCCAAGTCTACAAAAAACTAAAACGCGATCCAACCACTAGCGTAGAGAAGAAAACCTCCTCCCTGATCAAAAAGGCGAACCTCCCTCCGCTAACCACGAAATACCTGACCCCCAGCGACAGCTCAGCACCCAGACTATACGGCCTTCCGAAGATCCACAAAGAATCAGTCCCCCTACGGCCTATCGTCAGCAACATCGGGGGCCCCACCTACCAACTAGCCCGCTACCTCACCAAACCCCTCCAAAAACTTACCGGCCTCAACGACTCCCACATCAGGAACTCAATGGACTTCGTGAACAGAATAACCAAGATCAAAACCGAGCCCAACGACATCCTGGTAAGCTTCGACGTGGTTTCTCTGTTCACCAACGTCCCAGTCCAAGATACTCTGGACATCATCAGAACATCCAAAGAGATTCCATCCACCCTGTTCCCATTAATAGAACACTGCCTCAACTCCACCTATTTCCAGTTTGAAGGAGAATTCTACGAACAAACCACGGGAGCAGCAATGGGATCGCCGATATCACCCATCATCGCAAACATCTTTATGGAACACTTCGAGAATGAAATCCTGAAGAAGGCCCCACAAAAACCCTCCACATGGTTCCGATACGTGGACGACACCTTCGTCATCTGGAACCACGGAAGGGAAACTCTACCTCAATTCCTCACTTTCATCAACTCCCAACATCCCAACATCCAATTCACAATGGAGACCGAACAGAATTCCCAAATCCCCTTCCTGGATGTCCTGGTCCGAAGGAACGAAGACGGCATCCTAAGCCACAACGTCTACCGCAAACCAACGCACACGGACCGATACCTCCACGCAAACTCCCACCATCACCCCGCCCAAAAGAATTCGGTAATCAGCTATCTAGTCCACAGAGCACTCTCCATCTCGGAACCAGCCGCCCTGAACGGAGAGCTAAACCACCTTCACCGAACCCTGACCAGGAACGGATACAGCAGCAGAAACATCAACCGTACAATCAAGAAGCTGACCAACAATGAACCCGGCCAGAACAACACCATGACACCAGAGACAGAGAAAGAGAGATTAAGGCAGTAGTACTCCCATACGTCAGAGGGACCACGGACCGCATCAGCAGAATCCTGAGCAAACACAACATCAAAGCGATTTTCAAACCTTGCAACAAGCTCTCACAAATGCTCCCCAATCCCAAGGACCGGAGACCCCCTTTGACAGCCCCAGGGG
>NW_011958333.1:0-1557 GCF_000949405.1 Vollenhovia emeryi | reverse complement strand
GAGCACGAGAAATAAAAATAATTGACAAATGAGGTTACATCACATTATGAATATTTTGTCTCCTCCATCGAACGTGTGATATATTTAAATAAATGTATACATTCATTAATAAGTAGAGAAATTACAGGAAAACGTAACGTAAACAGTTTTGGAAGCCACATAACCTTCAAATTATACCTGTCAATTAAATCACTTTTTCTTCCAGCCATGGACAAAGCACGGCAAGCAAGCCATCGTTTTAGATCTGCCACTGTGTTGTCTTTAATTATGGTAAACTTTAATTTGGCTCCGGGTACGTCATCTTCGGTTAAATTCATCTTGAAATAAGTCTATTTTCCATTTAAACCAATGTTACGGATCTAATGTTTGTACCTACTGTACCCCCAGCGCCGCGTAGTGGTGACTTTTTCGTTTTACACGAAAATAGTTCATTATAATGAGTTACAAAGAGCAGCCCGCGTTGAGATTAATAAAACAAATGCGTCGAGCGTCAAAAACGCTTGCGCAGCGCCTTTGCGCAGGATTCAGAATCGGCAGATTTCAACGTCTTGACGCTTGTTTACAATGTCTGATATAATAAGGTTGAAAATGACAAAACTATCGACCAGTCATCGACACCGACCATTGTACTGCATATGATGACAAATCCGCCACAGTTACATTATATGTCTCTTATAAAAATATTTGCAATTTGCAATTAACATAAAAACAATCTTTATAATGAGGTCGAAAATGACAAAAATATCGACTAGTCATCGACATCGACCATTCATCGACGCATCGACGTCGAATCGGCTGGGTTCGTCATTCGCAGTACGTAATGCGATTATTCTGAGAATATTGCAATATACTTTTGCGATAATCGGCATTTGACAAGGAGCTGTCGAAGGAAGCTCGTCATTCAATTTTCTTTTCTAACACGTATCACGATTTTAATATACATCATGCTTAAATTGCCGAAGGATTCGATTGCTGCTACTTCTCAAAGTTACCAGGATAGAGTGTATTTCAAGACACCTTCTTCTCCGTCCTCTGAAGCGTCGGACTCTGTTATATTACATGAGAAGAACGCGGTCTCCATAAGAAATTTTCCTCCTAAAAATAATAAACGAGAGAGGAAGTCAAACAAGGAGAATCACAATGTTCAAGGAGAGAGACCAAGAACCGTCTTAAAAAAGAATTTAGCAGAGGAACGAATGCAGAAACTGCGCAGAAACTTGGATGTTGATGACAACGTGAATTCAACAAATGATGGAGGGTTAAAGAAGCCTAACAGAGAGGGGGTAAAAATGGCGAGTCCGAAGCCACGTCCGCGTCCTCGACAAAAATTTTAATTTGGATTGAACATATTATCATATTCAAAAACTCAACCTTAGATAATGCGATTTCCGACAATAATGTAACTTTCAAAAGCACATATCTCCGAAAATACCTAATGAAAATATACTTTATTATAGTGTTTTGGAAAGCTCTTGAGGTAAGCAATAAGAATATGCATTTAAAAAACGGGTTTCCCCTTAAAAATTTCAAGGTGATCTTTACGTGACCTTGAGGAAA
>NW_011958332.1:0-1556 GCF_000949405.1 Vollenhovia emeryi | reverse complement strand
AGAGAGAGCAGGTGGGGTGGGGAAGGGGAGGGAAAGGGGAGGGCGGTGGAGGGGGCGGGGGGGTGCACGTAGCGCGCCGTGCTAAACGACGAAGCGAGATATTAATTGATAAAGTTGACAACTTTTAGAGTTAGGAAATCTGTCATACCGACGAAATGTAGCGACACAACATGGGTTTTCGACTTTCCACGTGAAGCGAGATCCACTCCACACCTCTGACATAGGGTGGGTAGGGTTATTTTTAACGAAGTGGAGCCCCCCCGTAGGGGGGGCGGAACATACTGTCTCCATGCATGTACTTCCATGACGTACGACAGATGGAGATGGGAGGAGAGATATAAGATTGAGAGTTCATCATTTTTTTCGAAAACTATTACTCGCACAGTAAAAATGAATAGAACATAAAATGTATATTTCAAAGAGATCTACAACTTTTGTTTAAAACATTTTTCAAAATTTTTAATATTTGTGTCTGAAAATTGCATATAATTGGTTGACATTGTTTTTTAAATAACTTTTTAATAAACAACGAGCGCCGACTAAATCCTTCTGAGGGTTACTCAGGAGGGTGACCTCTATAATATATGTCAAGCCCAAGGTTATTGGAGGTGGGTGTGTTAATCTAAATAATTACCATATATCTTAACAATTATGTTATTTTCTGAGCTATAAGCTATTAAAGCACTGACATCAACGATTCCCGCGAATGGAACAATCTCCGCGAGAACCGTTGATTACAGATACGCGCCTCCACTTTAAAACACGGCGGCAATCTAAGCTTTAAAAACCACGAAAATCATGCGTTTAATATCATTCGCAAATCCAGCAAAGGAAATCTAAAATGTTCGGTGTTTACGCGTTTCGGAGCGACATAGCGAAACTCTATGTGGAAAAACAAGAGATCGGTATGTGCGCTAATTACTCGACAACGCGGGCCGAAATTAAAAGGTAGTAAGTGGGAGACCGATGAGCGGAGGCCTCTATATGAGTTTTATTTTTGAGGGAAATATTTTTACTTAAGGAATAACATTTACTTATGAGTGATTTATTTTCTTTCAAAAGTAACTCTCGCGGTGTGATTTTTGAGCGATTGACAAGGAAATAAAAGTTGCAGTTTGATGAAAATCAAGAAATAATTTTAAAAAATGAAAAATAAAAGTCAAAGTCATGACATGGTTTTTCTCCAAAAAAAATAATTATCGATTTCAATCCCTGCTGCCGCCTTCTACGCTCTCATTCGCTCAGACATTAAAATTAATTTCTCGATAACTATTGCGAATTTTGCAAAATGGTAGAGGACTTTTCTATTCAGTTTGCCCCGGTCTATCTGCCATTTACGGGTGATACGTGTATTAGGACACAACCTGTATATATATTATACGATATACAGGGTGTACCTAAACTGGCGATAAATATTTTAATGACAAGTACTTTGTAACATTTTGAGACGAAAATTCTAATACGAAAAAGTCGAGGCTATAATAGTTTTCAAATGGGAACAGTTTAATCATCTCGAATAGCAAAGCTAGAATTTCGCGCGCTCAGGGATGGCAAAA
>NW_011958331.1:0-1556 GCF_000949405.1 Vollenhovia emeryi | reverse complement strand
GCGTGAGCGTTCCGCTGCTTCAGTAGAACGCGGCAACGCAATGCTTTCGCGCATGCCGCTAGCGTGCAGTATCCTTATACGCATCGTAATAATAGAAATAATTTTTGCAATAAAAATTATATTTTTTCTGTCTTGAAACACCTTACAGAAAATTTCGCCAATAAATAGAATTATCGCCAAGATTTAATTATTCTCAATATGGAAAGAAGATTTTAATGAATACAAAAAATAAAGGAGACTTTCTCTGTAATAAATGAAAATATTTAAAAATAATTTTACAAAAAATATTTTTCTAAACAATCCGTTTTTTTTAATTTGCGTTAATACTTAAATCTTAAAATGATTCACTTATTGAATCTTCCTACGAACTGGTTTTGTCCAGTTACTCAGAAGTAATACGTTATAAGAGAAATTTATTATAACAGAAAATTACATATCTAAACAACTTTATGCACAAAAGAAAATACATGAAACGTGTTAAAAAATGGAAAGATTTTTCTTTGTAAAAAAGGTTTGTCTTTTTCTTGATAATATGAAAAAGAACTTTTTATTTAATATTTTACAGATTAGAGGAGCGTTGGGAACATATGTTCTATTAACTTTAGCGAATAAGAAATATCCTGACATTTAAAAAAATTAGTCCTAAAAAGATTTGGTTTTGCAGTGAACTGATAAACTCTGAACAAAACTGTTGTTTAGTCTCGAGAAAGACTTAGGCAAAAAATTAATTTTTCGTGCGGAAGCGTGCATTGTGGTTGGCAGGGCTCATTTCGAAAATTTATTGTAATAAATACTTTGTAGGACCAAAAAGAGTCCTTTTTAGAGTTAGCAATTGTTTGCATAAGTCTTTCTTGAGACTAAACAACAGTTTTGGTCAGAGTTTATCATTTCACTACAAAACATAATCCTTTTTAGGACTAATTTTTTAAAACGTCAGGATATTTCTTATTCGCTAAAGTTAATAAAACATGTGTTCGCTACGTTCCTCTAATCTGTAAAATATTAAACAAACAGTTCTTTTTCATATTATCAAAACAAGATAAACCTTTTTTACGAAGAAAAATCTTTCCATTTTGTAACATGTTTCATGTATTTTCTTTTGTGCATAAAGTTGTTTAGATATGTAATTTTCTGTTATAATAAATTTCTCTTATAACGTATTACTTCTGAGTAACTGGACAAAACCAGTTCGTAGGAAGATTCAATAAGTGAATCATTTTAAGATTTAAGTATTAACGCAAATTAAAAAAAACGGATTGTTTAGAAAAATATTTTTTGTAAAATTATTTTTAAATATTTTCATTTATTACAGAGAAAGTCTCCTTTATTTTTTGTATTCATTAAAATCTTCTTTCCATATTGAGAATAATTAAATCTTGGCGATAATTCTATTTATTGGCGAAATTTTCTGTAAGGTGTTTCAAGACAGAAAAAATATGATTTTTATTGCAAAAATTATTTCTATTATTACGATGCGTATAAGGATACTGCACGCTAGCGGCATGCGCGAAAGCATTGCGTTGCCGCGTTCTACTGAAGCAGCGGAACGCTCACGT
>NW_011958330.1:0-1556 GCF_000949405.1 Vollenhovia emeryi | reverse complement strand
AGGCGGGGTTCCCTATTTGGCATTTTTACCGAAAAGCCGACATGGTATGCAAATTAAAGAAACCTCTCTACGGTTTGAAACAATCAGGACGCGAATGGTATAAAAAACTCGACAATGTTCTATTGAGCATTGGAGGCAAAAGAACTGAAGCAGATCCACGTATCTATACATTTAAAGAAAAGGAATCTCGAGTAATTCTTATAATATATGTTGACGACTTAATCATAGCCTCAAGAAGATACAACGAACTCGCGAAGATTAAAAAGAACTTACAAAATACTTTGAAGATGGTTGACCCTGGATCGATCAATCACATTCTTGGTATAGACATTAAGAGAGAAGGTTTAACCGGAAAACTACGGTTATCTCAAACTAAATATGTGAAAGACTTAATAAACACATTCTATTTAAACATTGCAAAAGGCGCATCGACACCACTTGAAGCAAGTATTAAGATTTCAAAAGACTTGGATCCACACAATGATGAAGAACGTCTAGAAATGCAGAAGAAACCTTACCGTGAGCTCCTCGGTGGATTGATATACTTAGCGAATGCGACTCGACCTGATATCACGTTCGCTGCCAATGCACTAACAATAAGTCGTTTCTGCTCAGATCCAGGATTAACGCATTGGCTACTTGCAAAAAGAATATTAAGATACTTGAAGAATACTTCACATTATGGAATTACCTACGTTAAGAACAAACTTCAAGCATACACTGACTCCGATTGGGCTGGTGACGTCGATGACAGGAAATCATGCACAGGGAATGTAATAATGCTAGCAGGTGGTCCAATAAGCTGGCGATCCAAAAAGCAAACTTCTGTGGCTTTATCACCGATGGAAGCCGAATATGCAGCACTGGCCGAGCCCATACAGCACAGATGGTTGCAGTTACATTGCAGAAACGTTGCAATCTTGTAGATTACAGTGCAATCGTGCAGAGACATTGCAGGGATATAAAATTGCAAACTTTCGATAGTAATATTGCAGCAATGTTTCAAAAATAATAAAAATACTATATTTTCTATTTAAAAAATTTTTCTAATTACGAGAATTTTATAATGTTATTTTTGTTGATACCAATAATGCGCGAATTATTAAGTACTTGATCAGTGCGGTGTTGCTCGCAATCTCCATCTATTGCGAAGCGACATAATCTCCTTAGGTTTCTTCGCAATAGCTTGCTGTGTATTGAAAAGGCCCGGATGCATATGTAATTAGTAAATTCTCTGCTTATGTACAACAACAACAATTATTCCAAAAATATTGCACTGCAACATTGCTATAATGTTGCACTGCAATCTCTCTGAGGGCGGACATTTCAACGTTGCTGCAATCCTCCAGAAACGTTGCTGCAATATTGCAATCTTGCAATGTAACATTTCTGCAATCTTCCTGCAATCTTTCTGTGCTGTGTGGGAGGTTTCCAAAGAAGTTGTCTACTTAAAGAGACTGTTAAATTACACAGGTTTTGAGAAATACGTAGAATCACAGATATTTTGTGATAATCAAAGTACAATAGAGTTATCAAAGAATGCGATCTTACATAAG
>NW_011958329.1:0-1556 GCF_000949405.1 Vollenhovia emeryi | reverse complement strand
ATTATTGGTCCTTCGAGCCGGATCCTTCACCGGCCACCGCGAACTCGGTAGTGCAACGCCTGTGAATGCCTGAAAAGGAAAGGAACGTGAGAATGGACTTGACAGCCCTGTTAGCGGCGCAAAGCGACGCTCATGGTCGCCTTGCCCGCTCGGTGACGAACTTGAAAAAGATGGGCGCAGAAAACATCACGCTTCACGCCGTTGAGACACGCCTCAAGCTCCTTGACCAAACTTGGGCGAAGGTCGAGGTACAGCATGAGGCCATCCGAGCGCTCTACAAAGAGGGTTTCGACTCAAGTGAGTACAACCAGACTCATTTTTTTGACAAAATCGAAGACACTTACGTGATGGAACGAAGCGTGCTCAGCGAATACGCGAGACGGCTCCAACCAGAGCCAAGTTCCGCTCCGCCGAAGGAGTCCGGTAACGTCTCCTCCGTGTCTGCGCTACCTCGACTCAAGGTGAAGACGTTTTCGGGTGCGTTCGAAGAGTGGCCTACCTTCCGCGACAGCTTCTTGTCGATTGTCGGGAAACACTCGTCCATCTCGAACATCGAACGGTTCCATCATCTGAAGCTCTGTCTTGACGGAGCCGCTGAAAGATTGATACGCCCGTTAGCCGTGATTGGGGACAATTATCCGCGCGCGTGGAAAATGTTAAAGGAACATTACGAGAACAAACGGGAAGTTGCGCGTTCTAACTTCGCCGCGTTCACCAGCACCCCCAAAATGAAAAGCGACACCGCCGAAGAACTTGATCGGATATACAACGCCGTGACCAGTGTCGTGAGCGGGCAAGAGGGTATCGGTCGACCCATCGCTTCACACGGCTGCGATTTGCTGAACCATCTCGTTGCCGAGCTTTTCGACCCGAAAACTCGCCTCGAGTGGGCCTCTTACACAAGCGAATCGGACGACGTTCCAAGTCACGAGACTCTAGTGAAGTTTATTTCGCGACGAGCTCTCACTCTCAAAGTCGCGAAGGCGACTACCGCCAAGGTCTCTGGAGACCCGCCGCGATCCGCGAAGTCCCATCTCCCTAAACGGTCCATCGCCTCATCGCAGTGTGTCTTGTGCAAGGGCAAGCACCATGTCATGATGTGCGACGAATTTAAGGCGAAATCCGCGATCGAACGTAAAACCGTCGCGGAAACGCACAGACTTTGCTTCAATTGCCTCGGCTCGCACCAGTTCGCGAAGTGTCAATCCGCGAAAACGTGCGTGTCTTGTAAGGCTCGGCATCACTCGATGCTCCACGAGGCTTACACCCCGCAGACTGTCTCCGAAGCCAACGCTCTCTCCGCAGTGCGTCAGGACGACGAAACCAAGGCGATTCTCCTCGCGACCGCGAGGGTGAACGTCGCCGACCGCCACGGAATACCGCATGCGATCAGAGCCCTGATCGACCAAGGATCAGAGGTCTCTCTGATCTCCGAAGCGCTCGTGCAGCGCCTGCGACTACCCCGATCTCGATCCTCCGTGTCAATTATCGGCATCGGGGGTTCCCGCACCGGGTCCAGCAGAGGACGGGTCACGCTCAGTCTCTCGTCCACCGCA
>NW_011958328.1:0-1581 GCF_000949405.1 Vollenhovia emeryi | reverse complement strand
TATATTCGGTCGTTGGAGCTTATACTTGGCGCTTTTTTTTACCTTTTTTTAAAAAGGTAAGTTTTTTAGGTGATATCACTCCTTTTGTAGTGTTAAATATCTCGTATTTTATTACGAGAGAGAACCTCGAAATGACCGATTGTGTGATATTAAACGCTAGGGAATAATCGATGATTTTGTACGGAGCTTTCTTGCGTTCCATGATGCGCGGTCGCGTGGTGCATTATTGTATATACATCTACTTCTTCTTCAATATCAAAAATCTTTATCTTAATCGTTATCAAACCATCCGTTTTCTTTACACCATTAATCGTTTTCATATATGTTACATTCACATCCTCTGTTTCTTCTATCACTCTGACTAGTCTTGAATTTATTAATGATATCTGTGAACCTGAATCATACGTACCTAATATTTCTAGTTTGTTTTCCAATAGTAGTTTGATCTTAATCAATGGTGTTATTCTTGGTTTTTGTCTCAGTAGTTAACTTTACTCAGTAGTTAACTAACCCCTATTACCGAATTGTTGCCAACCACTCTAGGTTTATAATTTTTTTCTTTTTCATTTTCCTTTATTTTAAACCAACATGCTTCCTCCGGGTGGTATCTGATGCCTTTGTTAAGTTTTTCACATGTCTTACATGGTTTTTTTTCTTCAGATTTTCTCTTGAAATCTGATTTATTATCATTGGTTTTCGTGTAGTTCTTTTTATACATCATATTTTCATGTTTTCTGATTTCATGAAATAAATCTGTACTGGTTTTCATTTCATCCCTGTTTATTTTGTCTCTGATGATCTCTGGTAAACCTATTACGATTGTGTCGATGAGTTGTTGTACGTCTATAGATCTGTTTGCTTGTAACATCAGCTGTTCCTTCTTTATGGCATAGTCTATCAGTAATCCTTCTTTGTATTTATATGCATGGGCGTATGCTATGATGTTCCATCCTCTATTTGCAAAGGTCTCTAAAAATTTTTCTTTCCATATTATCCATTCGCTTTCTATGCCTTCCTTTATTATCATGGAGTTATACCAGTTCAGACAGGATCCTTCTAAGAACAATCTCAATATTTCAATTTTTGTTTCATCTTTCTCTATGTCAAATCGTTTACATTCTTTTTCAAAAGTTTCTAACCAATACTTGGCGTTTGCATTTTTACTAGTAAATTTTTCGATTATGAAATTTTCTGTAATACGTTTTAAACTCTGTTGACTCTCCTTTTTCTGTGTTGTTGTTCTTAAGAATTTTTCAAATATTTCATTTAAGCTCTAGTTTTCTGCCTTCTTTTCTTGTTCTTCCTCTTCTATTTCATCTAAGAATTGTTCTGCAAATTGTATATTATTGCCTTCATCCATGTATATTTTTTTTAAGTCTTCTGTCATCACAAACCAGATCTTTTTCTTCTGATGTCTTCTTTTTAAACTATTCTTCAATTTATTGTATGTTTCCGTTCCTTTTAATTCTGTATGGTTGGATATAGCTCTTACCTCTTCTGGTATAGCATACGTTTTTCCATCCCCTGTTGTTATTGAGGTTATGGTGATGATATTTGACTTTTCATCTTTTCGCGATGCTA
>NW_011958327.1:0-1556 GCF_000949405.1 Vollenhovia emeryi | reverse complement strand
GCCCCCCGTCACACCCTTCTCACTATTTCCTCCCCCCTCATCTCTCCCTCTTCCCTTAGCCTTTCTATCTCCTTTATTTCCCATCCCTTTTCTACATAAAACTCCTCTCTTTCTTTTTCCCACTCCCCTATCACCTTTCCTTTCTTCGCTCTCTCTCTCACTTCTTCCCAGCACCACCTTGCTATCTCCCCCCCTCTTCCCTCCCCTATCCTCCTTTCATAACCCCATGCTCTCATTCCCGCCCTTCCCCTAATTTTTTCTCTCATTAATTCTTCTCTTATCATATATCCTGGTGTATTCCATCCTACCCCCATTATCCATCTTAGATATCTTTCATGCATCCTCTCTATCTCTTCCCTTTCCCTCCACCCCCAAATTTCCACCCCGTAGCTCATCACCGTCCATACTAATCTGTCGAAAAGCCATAATCTCGCCCAATCCCCTCCATATCTCCTTTTCCCTATTCCCCATACTTCTCTCATTACTATCGCCCCTTTTCTTACCCTCTCTCTTATGTGTTCTTTACTCTTTCCATTCGCTGTCACTACATATCCTAGATACGTGAACTTTCTCACTTCTTCTATCTCATTTCCCTTCCATCTCCATTTAACTTTTTTCCACCTCCCTCCTCCTTTCCTGCATCTCATCACCTTCGTTTTCCCTATGTTAACTTCCAGTCCTTTTTCCTCCATATACTTCTCTAACCCCTTTATCATTCCTTTCATCTCCTCTTCATTTTCCACTATCACCGCTATATCATCCGCATACGCCATCGACCATATCTTTCTTCCTCCTACTTTAATCCCTCCCCACCCCTCCCTTTCCAATTCCTCATCCAAGTCCGCCAACAACATTGTAAATAGGCATGGGCTCAATGGACACCCCTGCCTTACACCTCTCCCTGTCCAGAATATTTTCCCCTCTTTGTCTTCCACCTTTACCCTACACTTTGTTTCCCTTAATACCTCTTCACATCTCTCTACCAGTCCTTCCTTTACTCCTCTTTTCCTCAAGCATTCTCTCAATTTCCCTTTATCTACCGAGTCAAAAGCCGCCTTTAAATCTAAAAACAGTACCACCATCTTCCCATTTTTTTCCGCTATCTTTCTATTTATTATGTAGTTCAACCCGTAAATCTGGTCCACTGTGCCTCTTCCCTCTCTAAAACCTGCCTGACTCGGAGGTAGCATCCCTTTTTCCTCCACCTCCTTCCTCATTCTTTTTGTTAGTACCGTTGCGTATATTTTGTACGCCGTCTGTGTTAATGTTATCCCTCTATATTCCTCTACTTTTTTCCCTTTTCCTTTATTCAATACTGGAACTACTACCCCCTCACTCCATTCTTCCGGCCATCCCTCTCCCCTCCACACCTTATTACATATTTCCCATAACCAACTCTTTACCTCCTCTCCCCCATACTTCCATACTTCATTTGCGATTCCGTCCCCGCCTGCCGCCTTCCCATCTTTCAGACCTTTTATCACCTCTTCTAACTCCTCTCTACTTATTTCTTCTTCCCCCCCTATTCCTCCATTGTTTCTTTCTCCCTCCTCTCT
>NW_011958326.1:0-1556 GCF_000949405.1 Vollenhovia emeryi | reverse complement strand
GCCTCCTCTGCGCAGTCGCCTTCTTATGTCTCTCTACTTTCTCCTTCAAATCCTCTTTAATGTTCGACGCAGCAGTGGATGTTTTAGAGGCAGACTGCGTTTTAGAGGACGAACTACTGGTTACAGACAGCTGGCTGTCCTTATTTCTGTCCCTCTCTTTTCTGAGCACCATTTGCAATACTTTCAATTGATCCAACAATTGCGAACGATCGTCGCACGCAAAACGCAGCACCTCCGGTATCTCTATCGTACCATCCAACTCACCCACCAGCAATTCCTCCACTGAAATGAAAGGGACAGTTATTAAACCTTCAATATTCACACAGTTACATGTAATTGAGCAATTCCGATAGTTACAATGTGGATGTGACATTTCACCGAAGTGTATCGGATTTTTTCGGTAACATTTCTCCATGAAGGGACAAAGTTTCTTTTCTGCAACGTCAAATAAACATTGTTATTTCCAAATCCGCCGGCATGACATGTGACGTGTCTACGATTATCACCTATAGAATTCATCGTTGCAAAATAACTGCGAGCGAAGAGATTTGCGCAGGAAACATCCGATTTCGATGACACGTACGAGCCTCTGACACCGGATTTCTTTATCTTTGTCAAATAACAGTGTGCCGTAACAGAGAAGCCCGAGAGCTGCTACGGCCCGGTTTTACGTGATCCTCGAACGAGATACGCCCTCTGCGGACATTGAAAACGTGGGCATGAACTACGTAGCCAATGTCCACGTTTGGGCCAAGCGAATAACGCAGATGTGCACACGTTTTGGTTGTGTTCCGTGCTACGTGCATGTCGATAAAAACAGAGTTATCGATTTTTACAAATGAAAAATCAAACTGTAAAGGTAAATCTATCGATTAAAAGACTCTGTGAATCCACTTAAACTAAGATTTTCTTCGATAAAAAACGATATACAGGGTGTCCTGAAATTCGCGAATCAAAATACCATAGCAAGAAAGTCGTCGAAAAAATAAATTAAAAAGTTATTTGCCATTTTTCGTTCCGAGCAGTAGTTTTTTTTTTTAGATAAAAAGGTTCAAAACAGGCCAATCATACTTTTTAATTTATTTTTTCGACGACTTTCTTGCTATGGAATTTTGATTCGTGAATTTCAGGACACCCTGTATAGAGGCCCTCCACCACCCCCGTCAATTTCGATTGGCGATCTTTTCTTTACAATGTGATTTTTTCATAGACTTATAAGTCTATGGATTTTTTGCTATTTTATTATTCATTTCATTTTTCTTATAATTTACTTTAGAATTTATACAATATTAGAAAAGAAATAATTACATTGTAAAATTAAAAATATAATATCTGCACAATACAATATTTCTCTCGACATTACATATGTAAATATTCGGTGTACGTACAATAACATGAAATTCTCGCAATGTAAAATATATGTATACATATAGATATTACATGTTTGGGATAAAAAATATCCCAAATGTATTTATTAACGATCTCTGAAAAGTAAATCAAAACTACAAAAATTTCAAGTTTTTAAGTACCCACACAGCAAAACAAGTTTCAGAAAA
>NW_011958325.1:0-1556 GCF_000949405.1 Vollenhovia emeryi | reverse complement strand
ACTACTGGTTATACTGTGGTTATACTGTGGTTATACTGTGCTTATACCTTCTCGCTTGATCCCGTTACGTAAAATCAATGACTACGTTTCCACCGAGGGTCAGAGTCCCGCTAGAGTCGGGTCAGAATCGGGTTGGGGTTAGGTGTTTCCACCGCAAAAACGCTCACCCCAACCCGATTCTGACCCGACTCTAGCCCGACTCTGACTCTCGGTGGAAACGTAGTCAATAACACTCTCGTGTTACCGACATTTCATGCATGCAGCACGGAACAAAACTAAAATTAGACACTGCATTACCCATTTGAAAAATGGGCGTAGCACGGACACGCACCAAGTGGAGACTCTATCAGCAGTGCTTGAAAATGTTTTTTTTTATTTTCTCTCTGCGGGAACGCCGTCAACCATTAGGTTATTTAGCGAGTGCTTGAAAATGGGTGTAGCGGAATTATAGTTCCAAAAATGAAAATGGGCGTAAAGCGCTAGAATCAGTCGAAGAAAACGGTATTCAAGTAAAACGCCGGCGTGGCCGCTCTCAGGTTCCTCTCTGCCATTACACAGCAAAGCATTGTAAATACAGGAAAAGTGGGGGTAACTAGCAGTCCATGTTTATACATATAGTCAAAGCAAAAACCGTAATCGACTCCCAGAATCAATTATTTTCTGTCCCAGCCTTTTACCATAAGAGATGGATTACCGACCGAAACTGGGAAAAAATGGAAAAATCTCGTAATACAGGGTGAGTTTTATTTCGTGAACCAGTCTTTTACCATGAGATCTGGATTACCGACCGAAACTGTAGCCAACCTGGGAAAAAATGGCAAAATCGAGTTATGTATGTTTCAAATATGTAATATCTAATTGTATTTTGAGAGATATAATTAGATATTACATGATTAAAACGTGTTCGAGTTGCGCCCTCTCTAAAGGAGCGCTACCGCCGCGACGACTGTCTGTCTCGTGGCATAAGTACGAACGCTGAGATATATATAGAGTTTCGTCTAGAAGGTTCGACAAGATTAACCATTGTATCAGTTCTTTTTGCATTAAAGTCTTAGAGTTATAGAGCCTATTCCGGATTGTGATTCATTTATCCGATTTCCCGTCGATTAAGAGTATCGGTAGCAACATTGTGGCGACCGTGACAGGACTTATTGCTGTTGCTAACCGTTTTCCCAAGTAAAGAGGCGACGGTGAAAGTTTTCGGAAAAAAGAAGTTTAGTTTGGATCACGATGGATAAGCTCAAGCTTTCGCAAAAAGTAACGAGAACCGCGTTCACGCGAGCGTACAACCTCTTCCAAAACGAGTTGAAGAATGATCCGCCGGACCTAACCTTGCTGCGCACACAGTTCGCGCTAGTCAGAGACAAAGCGGGTGAGCTCAGCGATTTGAGTAGCAAGATTCAAGAGGTTATGATCGAGGCTGGTGAATCAGAAGAAGCCCTCTCCAAAGAATCAGATAGTGCCAACGAATATACTACAAGGTATCATCAAGCGAAGATTCAGCTGTCGGATTTAACGGACAAGGGAAACACACCAGTACAGGCATCGTCCCAAAT
>NW_011958324.1:0-1556 GCF_000949405.1 Vollenhovia emeryi | reverse complement strand
TATATGAAATGACTCGGGAAGACATCCCCAACAACATATTTAAAAATCAAGCGAATCGGAGAGGAAGTCGCTTACAATTATCCCAAACTTTTTTGTTAATAACTTTCTAACGAATAACGACCGCCGGCTAAAAACTTCTAAGAGTTACTCAGGAGGGTGTCCTTGACAACATATGTCAAGATCAAGGTCATCGGAAGGTGGGGTCTTTTTATGCACATTTACCCTGTGTTTTCCCGAACCTATGCAGCTAAGCAGTCGTTCATTTGGTAGTTTCGATGGTGGTTTCGATTGCAGTGCCGCTTAACTCAGCATCAGCGCTTCTGTCCAGCCAAATATTTGTAGACAAGCACTCGCCGCTTAAGTGCGCTTATAGTTGAACAGAGGTTCGGCAAAACAGCCAAGTTTTGGTACCGGTCTTGTGCACGTGCCGGTGTTGCTGCGTGTCTCCATGTGTCTCGTACCCACATATCTGCTTCTATTCTATGTGACTTAGGTTTAATGCATTCGAGAAAGTTTAACTGCAAAACTTACATTTTCTTCACTTGTGGGTAAAAATAAGTTTTTCATGTGTTCTTATTTATTTAAAATGTCAAACAAGAATATATCAAAAAAACTTATTTTTGTCCAAAAGTGAAAAAAATGTTAGTTTTGCAGTAGAACTTTTCATTTATTCCTGTAAAAAGCTACAATCATTTTGACGTCTGTTTGACATCAAAATGACTATCAAGATTAGCATCATGGCATGGGACGTTTTGCATTCAAATTGCCGTCATTTTGCCATAAATTTGATTACTCATTTTGACATCATACTCATTGTCAATTTGATAGCATTTTGACGTCATTTTGACTAGATTGTTTTCACTGGGTATTATTGTGCTTCTTAAAAAGTTGTTTCAAGTTATGTGTTAATTGAAAATTAATTCATCTAATATTTTTATAATAAATGCAAAAATAACTTAAATATCATTTTCTTCGTTTGTCGTTGTTTGTGGAATTTCTTCATACCAAGTATGAAATTCCGCAAAACTTGATCGAGAGATGTATCAACATGCGAGAGGGTTAACAAGCGGTAATTCATCAGAGAGAAGGTAATACAGAATACTAAACGCTCGCACACACACACACACACACACACACACACACACACACAAACATATATAGACACACACACACACACACACACACACACACACACACACACACACACACACACGATGTGCAAAATCCGACCGGCAACCTCCACGTTATGCACGTTGGGTAACGCTAATGCCGGCGGTAAACATCATTTTTCAAGAAAATACATGGTTCGCTTCAAAGTCATGTAACTCTGTCACAAAAAATCGTAGAAAAATTTTTAAAAAAGCATTTTGTAGGTAAAATGTTGTAGATTGTGGAACTTGTATCGAATTTGTCGAGAGAATTGTTTTTATTGAGCTGCAATGTGTCAAATATACGTAATTTTAAGGAACAAAACAAGGTATTCTTTTTTAAAGCACAGAACGAGGAAGATGAAAATACTTAAGTAGTGCATAACATAGTAATATAAATATGACCTT
>NW_011958323.1:0-1556 GCF_000949405.1 Vollenhovia emeryi | reverse complement strand
ATGTAGACGGTTTTGTTTATGCCCCAAATCCCCGACCGTCTCCTCGCGGGGAGAGCGAGTTAGTTTTCCGTCGCGTCTTCTTTCCAAGAACAGGGCTTGCGACACGACGTGGCCTTTTTCCCGTACTTACGGTGAATGAAGCAGTAGCCTGCCTTAGTATCGGGCTTATCTGCCTCATCACCACGCTTATCACTACGCTTGCGGGAGGAGGACCGTTCGCGTCGCATTTTGGCGAACGCGGTGCTCAAAGACTGGATCTGCTTAGTGAGCCTACTGATCCGCTCGTCAGTGCTCAAAGGGGCTTTAGGACGAGCACCCTTGGATTCTTTATTTGGTGCGATAACGGCGACTGCGGTACTAGGACTACTAATGTCCGCAAGTTTGTCCGCGGTTTCTGCTAATTTTTGGGGGTCAGACTCGTTCATTGCGACCAAAATGGTCTTATGCGCGTCGGGTAACAACTCGAGGAAGAGAGATTTGATTACGGCAGGGCTGCATTGCCCGCCGTTGAGCTGATTCATCTGACTCAATAAGTGTGAGGGCTTCCGGTCCCCCAGCACCTGACCCTTTAACAATTGCCGTAAGCGGGCCTCCGGTGAGACCGCAAATGTCGCGAGAATCCGGTCTTTGAGCTGTTTATACAGGTTATCCGGCGGTGGGTCCGCCGTTACTAAGTCTAGGACATGCGTGATCGTCTCGGCGTCGATTCCGGTAAGTAGGCAATCGGCCTTAGTACGATCTACCGTGATACCCGCGGATCGAAAGGATGCTTCGATTTGAACGAACCATGCCTCCGGGGCCTGCCGCCAGAAGGGCGGGATTTTCGGCACTCGGTACGCTTCTACGCGCGCGTCTTCGTTAGGCATAATTAAACTCTGGGGCGCGGACCGCGAACCGAGGAGAAATGCGAAAAAAGAAAAGAAGCAAAGGAGAAATACCAAGGAAAGGCACAGCATGTGCCTCGACGGTCTCGAAGTTCTCGAAGGGGCGTCGTCCCCTGCAGGAGGTGATGCTGCTCGAACCTGAGATGTCGGCGGGCGGAGGTTATGGGCGCTGACCCGCGTTCCGACGGACGGCGGTCTCGCTGGCTGCGCTGCCTAGTTGAACCTCAGGGCCCTGCGTCTGCATGCGTGTACTCAAGGGTGAGTGCGTACGCGTCCCGTAAGTCTGGTCTCCTTGCTCTGCGGTATGGTCCCGCGTAAACGGTATGGACCCGTTGGCCGGTCACGTGCGTCGAAATGGCTGCGCAGCGCGCGTCCGCAGGGATGCTTGCGTAAGCGCGAAGATGTCCACCGGGATGGCTACGCGGAAAGCGCGCCCGCCGGGATGACTGCGCCCGGGCGAAATAGTCCGCCGGGATGACTGCGCGGGATGCGCGTCCGCCGGGATAACTACGCCGGAACCAAGTAGTCCGCCGGGATGACTGCGCGGGATGCGCGCCCACCGGGATGACTACGCCGGCACGAAGTAGTCCGCCGATATGACTGCGCGGAATGCGCGTCTGCAGGGATGACTACGCCGGCACAAGTAGTGCACTGACCTGGGTGCGCCCTTGA
>NW_011958322.1:0-1556 GCF_000949405.1 Vollenhovia emeryi | reverse complement strand
TAAAGCAAATCGGAGAGGAAGTCGCTTTTATGCATAATTACCCATTATACAAAAACATGTTCCAAATAAACTCCCAATATTTTCAAGGGGACAATTCCGCAAAAATTAGCTGCCTACCGCCTTTCCTGGAGGTGGGGCGGGGACTTATTCAACTAACTAATATGATCAAAGATAATAATCTCTTTAGGTTGTCAATTACAGGATATCAATGAAAAAGTTTAATCGACTGTGGCACATGTTTAATAAATTAAATAAAAACATATACAGTGCGACGTTTCGACCAAGGGTTTTCGTCCTTTCCAAGCACATTCTAAAATGAACAAACCGATGATCGGGATTACAGACTTGTCGAAGATACAAATTAAATAATACAAGTTAAATTAACAGACAATCAAAATGAGTAAAATAATAATACAATGTGTAATATGAAACAAAATCACAAGTACTGAGTAAAAGGTATGGTTTGTCACAGCGGATACATAATATAACAAATTGAAAACAAATCCTAAACCACTTAATTACCTTAAAAATAATCAGGCCGATATGAAATGTAGCCAAATGATGATCCACTTGAGGTGAGTCATGATTATAAAATTAACAGACACAAAGGTAAAATATGTATGCTGTCTATAACGGCTGGAGAATGACTGTCAGAAGGGTCAGTGTGATAAAAATATCTAGGTCAAAGCATCGAAAAGGAGCGGGAAATAAATAAATAAATAAATGACTAACAATCAAGTCAAAGAATTAATAATAGAATCATAAACGATTCTCGGTTTCTTTCTTTAAGTGTTAGAATCTATTTTAATGTATAACATTTTGGCAATTTCTCTCTTTCTCGTATGTGTTTCACAATGTGAAATATCTGGAGAAGACCGCAATTAAAATCATGCCCGAGCGATGTGCGGTGTTTGCTGATGACCGAGTGGTTATTCTCATCTTTTTTAATATGATTGAAATGCTCTTTGACTTTCGTCTTTAGATGTCTTTTGGTCTGGCCAAAGTAGGATGCGTTGCAGCTATTACAATGTAATCTGTAAACTGTTCCGGTTTTTTTTAAGTCGCATAGTGGATCTTTTCCTCTTTTTATTATTCTGTTTAGTTTTTTAGAGACTGTGAACACTGTATTTAAACCTTTGTTTCGTAGAGTATGGCGAATCACTTCACTAGTGCTCTCAATGTAAGGTATGGTTATGCATGATTTAATGTCAAATTTACTGTTAGAAATACATTTAGTGTCGTAATTGTTTTTATCTGTTATTAATACGTTTGTCAATAAGCTGATTAGGGAAACAGTTGTTCAGTAAAGTAGTCTTTATAATAGAAATATTTGCGTCATGAAATCTACCGTCAGCTAATGAAATTGCACAGTCAACTAGGCTAGTAATAGTATTAATTTTGTATTGGTGAGGGTGACTAGAGGAGTAATTCAAATATCGGACAGAAAAGGTAGATTTCGTATACCAATTGGTAATTAATTGATTATTGCATCTAATAATACTGACATCTAAAAAACTAATAGAATTGTTTTCTTCTAATTCGTGTGTAAAGTTTAA
>NW_011958321.1:0-1555 GCF_000949405.1 Vollenhovia emeryi | reverse complement strand
TCCTTGCCCACTTATTTCAGTGTTGTCTCGGGGTTCTCTTTGGTTCCTTGCAATCACTGATTAATGGTTTCTTCGATTCTCTTGGTTTCAGGCCTCGGTCCTCTTTGTGCACGCGGGTGCACCCAATGGAATCCCACCGCTGCCACCAGTTTGTTGTGCCTCTCGACGTAGTCGGGGGCACGGGATGTCGGGATCAGTGCCAGGGGCACGAATGTGCAAGAGTCGAAGGGCCGGAGGCCAATATTATAACCAAAATCCTTTATTAAAAATTCTACTCAGCTACGTACGCTCGTACAGTTTATTCCGGATTGACCCGCCTTCCTTCCTTTCCATTCCTTTTTATACTAATCGCGCTTGGCCCTGTTGTCAGGCCACTTATTGTTTAGTAAGCAGTTGTTCCGTTAGCAACTGTATGCGCGGCTTCGATGGATTCGTACTTCGCTCCGGATACTCGTTTTCGTCGCATGCGGCAGGTGTTATCTGATACCTTGCCGCGTGCGACGTCGTCGTCTGATGTGCGGTATATCGCACTCATGACAATCACCATACCGAACAAAGTTTCAAACCTTTTACAATTAGGCGAAAATTTTAGCTTACCTGACTCCCTTAATAAAAGGAAGGCAATACACGAATATATAAAAGATTTAGAGAGTGGTACACATCACAGCCAACTAAACAAAAAAATATCTCTACGAAACACGGTCTTACCACTTTTCCAAAACTACATTAATGAGAAAAAATTAGATCCCCAAGAGAAAAGATTAAAACACATGGTAGACTCTACTACTACTTTTTGCAAAACCAATCCCGATATTCTTTTCACTAGGGCTGATAAGGGAAATGTCACAGTAGCGATTGAAAAAAACCTTTATGTAAACAAAATGCATGATATTTTAAATGATAGAGAAACTTATGAAATAGTAAAGAAGGACCCTTCCCAAATTTTAGAAAGAAAACTAAATAATATTTTTAAAAACTGGGCAGAAAGAGAGTACATCTCAGGCCTTCAACATTACCAATTGAAGTCCAGTGATACCTCACTACCAAGAGCTTATGGCCTCCCAAAAATACACAAGGACGATTACCCCCTACGGATTATCATCTCCTCCATAAACTCTCCTCTTCATGATCTCGCCTCTTTTATGAATTCGATCATTTCCAAAAGCCTACCTCCATCCTTCAGTCACATTGACAATAGCTATGATTTGTTCGAGACACTCTCAGAAAAGACCATTGGTGAGTCGGAAATTTTCATCTCTCTTGATGTAACGTCACTTTTTACAAACGTTCCATTAGAATTAGCGCTGGAAAGCCTAACTAAGAGATGGAATCTAATCGAAAAGAACACCAAAATCCCAAAACAAGAGTTTTTATCCACCATAAAATTTATACTGTATTCTACCTACTTCACTTTCAATGGGATAATTTATAAACAAACACACGGCACACCTATGGGATCGCCCATTTCTCCGCTAATCGCAGACTTGGTGATGCAAGACCTAGAGGAAACCGTGCTCAGTGACATCCACACATCGTTCTACACACGTTCTACACA
>NW_011958320.1:0-1555 GCF_000949405.1 Vollenhovia emeryi | reverse complement strand
TCTCTCTCTCTCTCTCTCTCTCTCTCTCTCTCTCTCTCTCTCTCTCTGTATATCTCTCTCTTTCAGAATATCGCAATCTCTTAATTTTTAAAAATAGTGTAAAATAATTAGAGGATACAAATTAGATATAATTTCTAATTTATTAAAGAAATGTAATAAATTTAACAATATTATTATTAATTTCTTTGGAAAGAAATTTATTATTCGATATGATTGGCAAATTATATCTGTGGCTTTTTCGCGGGCTTAAGGGGTTACACCAGAGTGAAATTTTCAAAAAATCGAAAATTTTTTTTTGTCTTAAATGATGCCTTGGTGTCTTAAAAATAAGTTGCAATTGGTCTTATACCTGAAAGAATATTTTAAAGTGGTTTCAGAGCCGATTTTCTAAAGCAAGTCGTAGCGCGGTTCCCGTGCACTGCTCGAACCATCGAACGGTTCGGACGTTAGGACGCTTGAGTACTAATTTGTCGCTGCTCCAGTTTTCGTTTTAAACTGTTTAACTAGTTTTCATTATTATTAGTGATTTGAGCAACGACTACTTACTCAATCGTTGCTTAGGAGGTTTTACGCAAAACAACAACGAGAGCTTCAATTCAACTGTATGGTCGATCGCCCCGAAAATATCCTCAAGTGGCAAAAACGTGATTGACATTGCATCAAATATTGCAACTTGCGTATTTAACGATGGATTAACAAGTTTGATGGAAATTATGCAAGTGCTACAACTGACTGTGGGTCATAATTGCTATAATTTCTGCGCCAAGACAGACGCGCACCGAATCAAAGCTGCCGAACGTTCACTTACGGATGCCGCTAAAGACGTTCGTAGGATCTCCACATCATTAAGAAAAGAGGAAGAAGAAGAAAATTTTAATGTAGAAGGACAACTGTATGGTGCAGGCATCGCAGAGTAACGGTAATTGGCCCGAGACACTATCGTGTTTCGTGAAAATACGAAATGACTGTTACTCAAACTTTAAACGCGTTTTTCTCGAAATCACGTTTTTCAATTTGGCATGCAGCATAACTTTAACAAATTGTATCCGATTCACTTGAAATTTTTACTGTAGCTTCTAAACTAAATTCTCTAGAGAAGTACACATGATTTTTACGATTGGTTGAAAACTGTTCTTGTTATAAATAATTTTTCACTGAATTTCTTAGGTCAAAATGAACTTTTTTTTCAAATGTTCACTATTTTTACAAAAATTAGTATTTCAACATATACGTGTGTACTTCTCTAGCAAATTTAATGTAGATTATGAAAAAATTTGGTTTTTTAACTTAGGTGAAAGTGTACTGCACTTCTGCTGCATGCCCCGGAGGACGACGAGAAAAAAGCAGCTCCACTTTCCGAGCTCCAGTGCTGCCATTTTCAGACAAGAAACTTTTTAAAAAATTTTTTTGTATAGCTTAAGTTAGAGCTACTAGATAAAGGGGAGCTGACTCGTCCGCCATCTTGGAGCCCAAACGTTTGACTTCGACAAATGCATTTCGGCACAAGATATGAATTTCTTGTTCTAAATTTATTGTTAATAAAATCCAAATTACG
>NW_011958319.1:0-1555 GCF_000949405.1 Vollenhovia emeryi | reverse complement strand
TTATTCATAACTTATTATATTATGTAATTATGTAATTATGTAATTATGTAATTATGTAATTTAAAAATTATGTAAAAATTATACATACCGATCACAGAAATATTTTTTTCCATTTTTTGTGCTTAGTCAACTGCGTGCTTATGAGGCGGGACATATTTTTTATCCACGCAAAATGGCCTACGTCGTCGTCTCCCTGAACGTATAGCAAGTTGACGTGCTTTTCCTTCTTCCGGGTGGTAAGCCGTATCGGTAAGATTTCCTTATTCTCAATGCAATATACGTTGATTGAGATATCGTTTGAATGTTCAAACTTTTTAATCTGATTAAGTGTCACGGGAAACTCAATGTCTTGCACGTTTAGTTCCGTTATATAATCGGGATACGACGATTCTCGGTCTGCGTGTCTTTCAGCTGGATGCAGAGCAGCCACCACTGACCGCGCGAAACACGCTTTGTCCATAGATTGCACGTTAACTACCGCTTTCTTCAATTTTATTTCTCGCGGTAATTCGACATAACACCCCGCGTGCAGTGGATTGTACATGTTTACGTTAATTGTCAAATTGAGTATACGCGATAACGCCCATCCACTATCGCGTTCCTCAAACTTTTCAAGGGACGCTAAGGTAGGCTCGATGACGCGCTGCTCGTACCACTCGCGCAAATCTGTTGTACGAAAGAGTCCACAGTTTCGCGTGTTGATACTTTTGTTCGCACGTTTTTCACATGCCGCAAATTCACCGTTGAAGACAGTGTTCACTTTTACGCTGTTGCGTATTTGTAAAACGTCATGCACTCGCTCGAGCACTATATCGCAAGCGTCTTCCAAAAATTGTCGCGGCGCGATATAGTTCGTATTAATCACCACACCGGTCAAAATACGATTTTTAAACGCAGTATCGATTTCTCGCCAAGCGAGTCTCTCCGCACCGCCACCCGCATAATTACCACCGATGTGTATAAAGCGTCTCTCCAATAAAGTCTTTGCGCCTACGAGTCGCGCGATGCTCGCCGCCGCAGATTGCTTGTGTCCGATCGAGAGCCGCGGACGTTTGACTCGACCGTGCTCTTCGAGTTGTTGCACGCACTCGTCGCATCGCTGCCCCCACGCGAAATATTCACCCAAGGTGGTGACTCGGCTGGATTGCTCCACCAGATCTTGCTCTCGATGCTCCATGTCGCGCTAACGTCTTTTCACTCATACACTGTTTTTTTTCTAATGTGCGCAAATTGGACACATATTGCATGGGAATACAATGTACAGTTGCGCGTCACATTTCACACAGTTACCGAACATCATTGTGTTTATGTCATCGTAATAGGCTGTAATGTGCTTACGATTGCTATACAGGGTGATTCAGAACAACCACTTGTCCTTAAAATGTCGTATTCTAAACTTAATTCTGAAATAATTTTTCCTCTTGCAAAATTTTCTCCGAAGCTTAGTTTTTGAACTGTAAAGAGGAAAAGATAACGAATGACGGGCCAGATACTAGAGGCAGGCAGGAGCGGCGCGGCTCACCGTCGTCGTGGTCGCTTACGGCAAGAGCGCCCG
>NW_011958318.1:0-1555 GCF_000949405.1 Vollenhovia emeryi | reverse complement strand
TAGCACTTGTATAATCATCGCCGCCAGAATGTTCTGTGGAAGGTCCTGCACGTGTAAACTCACTGTCACCATTGTCAAAATGTCTCGTGGTAGGTTCTGCACTTGTATAATCGAAATGTATGAAGCGTCTTTCCATGCGTATCTTTAAACCTTCGAGTCGCGCGATTCGAGCTATCAATGAATTTTTAGCGCCAACGGATAACCGCGGACGCTTGACACGACAGTGTTCTTCAAATTCCTCAATACATTCAGTGCACTGTGAAACCCACTGAAAGTACTCGCCCAACGTCGCGATCTTGTTGGCCTGCTCCACCAAGTCTTGCTCGCGCTGCTCCATCGCACTAATAATCGTCGTTGCACTAACGTCTTTTTCACTTAAACACAACTTTTATCACACTATCCGCAGTACTATTAAATATACAATCTATTTCAATTCACGATATAAGATGACGACAGGAAAGTCGTTCAATTTCAACTGAGACTGTGTTGGTAACACCGACGACTAACATGCAGTTCTCTCCCTCCCACTCATATAAAATAAGATAGAAAGTATATAGAAATCGTAGATTTCTAACATTTTCTAAAATAGGTCTGACCTTTATGAGAGCATGCTAGAATATCCTGCCGATGTACTGGTTTTTTCTAAATTTTTTTCTATATTTCCTGCCTAAACGATAACGTTGCGTCGGGAAACTCTCCCTCCCACTCATATAGAATAAGATAGAAAATATATAGAAATCGTAGATTTCTAAAATTTTCTAAAATAGGTCTGACCTTTATGAGAGCATGCTAGAATATTCCTGCCGATGTACTGTTTTTTTCTAAATTTTTTTCTATATTTCCTGCATAAACGGTAACGTTGCGTCGGGAAACTCTCCCTCCCACTCATATAGAATAAGATAGAAAATAAGTAGTTCTTCGACGCACTAACACGTTTTCCATCAGAGAATCAGTTCTTCAGTAGTTCTTCGACGCATTAACACGTTTTCCATCACATGCAGTTTTCCTTCAGAGAGTCAGTTCTTCAGTAGTTTTTCGACCCGCTAACCCGTTTTTCCATCACATTTTCAGAATGCTGCGCAAAGTTTTAGAAAAATTTTTTGCCATCGGGTGCAGTATAAATCGCATCCTAATTCTAGCTGAGTATTTATCCGCTTTGACGGACAATGACAGTGCGAATTATGATGTATTTTATAAGTTCGCGGATCGGTGCGCGAGTTCAATGTTGAATATGCTAGATCTCGGAGGCTATTTCCACAACAACGCAACTTTAATCGCCATAATCATGGAGATTATGGATCTGCGTCAGGTGTGCGATCACGACGAGGAGGATGGCGAGATCCATATAGCTGCTTTTATGAGACGGCATAAGATTCGTGAGTATTAATAATTTGTACATTATTAACACTAGCGATTAAACTTTTTAAAATTTTTTAACACTAATGTAGTATTTTTTCATAGAGAATCATCTCGTTAGTAGGGTATATAGGGGGATTCTAACTCGGGAGCTCCGAGGGGGGAGCGGGGCGGGGGGGTACCCCGCGGCGAGGGGACA
>NW_011958317.1:0-1555 GCF_000949405.1 Vollenhovia emeryi | reverse complement strand
GAATTAAGGCTTGTGTCCATGATGCTAGTACTTGGTCCAAGTTCTAGTTTTGAGAAATGCGTAGCCAATCAACTTGCAGCTTTTGTGGAACAGCTATATTGATTGGCTACATATTTCGCGGAATTAGAACTTGGACCAAGTACTAGCATCATGGACACAGGCCTTAATTCACCTGAATAGATACAGATTTTCTAAATTTCTAAACAGTTGCTATTCTTTTCATCGGTGCTGTCGATACGTTATTGGCCGAATGAGATGTATTTACAGAATGGTTACGGTAGAAGAAAGATACGCGTTATACATTGCGACGAACTTTTCTCTCTTCTTTAAAGTTCTTCCTCCCGTTATACGCGGACGGACGGGTGTTGCTGTCCCGCTCTCGCTATCGCGCGCGGATCTTAGGCGAAGGCGCGCCGGCGACGGGGAGTGTGGTGGCCGGGCGCGAGAAGCGCGGGATACGGACGGAGCGAGTCGTCGTCAAAAACTCAAAAGGGAAATGATAACGCGCTGGAAAGGAGCAGGATCTCGGGAGCTCCGCGCGTATCGTGCCGCGGACCGAAAGCTCCACGCGAAAACGAAGGTTGGGCGCCAGACGCGGTCTTTCACGCGTCACGTCGCGAAACTCGCGAAATCGCACGAACGAGATGGAGCGGCCCTCATCACGGGCAGGCTAGCTCGCCTAACGGCAGAGGGGCGGGGCGGTGGTTGCCGCCAAGATTCCAGAGGCTACGGGACTTAAGGGACTCGCACGACGGACGAGACACACGAAGAGGGACGTACACGAAAAGAAACGCAGAAAAATAATATGAATAAAATAGGGTTTAATGTAATGCGGCGTTAACACGCCGAGTGAGTGGCCGCGATAACGGGCGGCGTCGCGAGCGACAATCGCTAGTACAAGTCCCGAGATCGGGGAAACAATTCGCCGCGATACTCTCGGCGACACGGAACAATCCGGCGCGAACTCAACGGCAGGAATTAGCTGTACGCGATAAACCCTACTCGGACGACACGGACGCACTCGACAGTAATTTCCTCGCGAACGGTACGAGTACCGTCGCGCACGCAAATATTCCCGAATTACAATCACACGAATTACGCAAATTTTCACGAGCAACACTCGGCCGGGGCGCTTAGCCCGCGAGACTGGGTACCCGGGCCGACGGATCGGCCCGTCTTACAACGACGTGCAAAACGTAACTTCCGCCGGGCAGTCCCCGACGGCTAACTACGGCGAGCCTTTCGCTCGCTCCCGGCCGCGCCGGCCGCGCTGGTCGGCAGGGGATCCCGCTCCGGACGCGCCGTCCTCGCGAAACCCGCCACCGACAACGGCGGAAGCGGCACGGGGTATCGCAAACTCTCACACCGCCGTTCACTCTCTCTCGGTCGTCGCGACTCCTTCACGCCACGCATGCACGCGACACTCCCGCGGCATGCGTACCCCGCGTGATCTCGCACAACGCAACCCTCGCGCCGCGAATCTCCAGGTCGGCGGACTCGACTCTACGCGACCGCGACGCTCGACTCGAACGCTCACACACACACTCTCACACGC
>NW_011958316.1:0-1555 GCF_000949405.1 Vollenhovia emeryi | reverse complement strand
CGAGACATTGTATGTCTCCAGAGATATTTGTACGTTCCAACTGTTTAATTTCTTTGCAGTATTGTATAAGATAATCAGCATCGACAGTAGAATAATTGCTATTTTTAGTGGTTTGAAATTGTGATAAAGAAATAAGACGTAATGCCTGCTTAAATTCTCGTGCATCTGGTACAGAGTTTCGTCCGCGTATTGTCGAGAATAAATTTTCTAACGCATCTTGTGTAAATCGTCCTACTAATAAATACTTAAAATTCTGCTTATCAAGATATTCACCCTGTATATCAAGAACAGTTTGTGTACAAAGTATCAATCCGCTTTGGAATGGTTTCCATGTTCCATTTCCAATTGTTATTCCACTAACTATCTCTATAAATTCTTTTAGAAACATGATAGTCTCTATATATATTTTTTCATTGTTATGAGACAGTGCAAGCTTCTCATAACGACTAGTCATGATTGTAAACCATTTATGTATTGTACTAAGAAACCACGCAGTACTTTTATGCTTATAATCAATATTTTTCCTATCAATATGATATAATATAGCTGCAGCAACATTGTTATTCAATAATCCTACACTTAGAGCAACATTCATTTTATCAAAGTGGGAAGGATTTATGGCCTTTTCATGTAAACGTGGACACAGTTTTAAAGTATCCTTTTGATCGAATTGATATACATCGCGAATAGGTGTGATGGAGATTTCCTTGTGTGGTAAATTATACTTTTCTACTAGTGTGTCTGATAAATAAAATGTATTACCTGCAGTTAATGAACACGCAACATTTTTAAACACATGAACAGAATCTGCCATAATGAACAGTTTATCCTCATTATTACATGGATGTTGAATGTAATTTTGGATCTTGCTATATTTATTCGCTGTAATATTAAGAAGTCTCCACCAACTCCTATTTTGCGATCCCATGTCCGATAGTACTACTTTAATTATTATTCCGTTAGCATGTGCTTTTTCAACAATGGTCATAATTTTCCTCACCATTTCTTCTGGGCAAAATGAATTTGCTGTGTATTCATAACCAATCGTTTGTTTCCACTTCGTGGAAATGCCGCATAACATAAATACAAGAGAGTGTGTAGCTAGCTGATTGCAAGCATCCGCTCCACTCGACAGTTTCATCGTTGGTCGACCAAGAATTGCGCTAATACTATTATCATATTGTAGACCAGGTTTGATAGACATTTCGTCTATAAGAAGCACGGCATGTTTTTCTTGTGGTTTAAATGTCTCTATCTAAAATAATATTACAAAACTCAATAAGAGCAAGTAAGAGTGTAAATTAAAAATTACAACGGGAACTTATAGTCAACCCAACTGGCTTGTTGCTTTATTTAAAATTGGTACAACGTTTCGACCCTATAGTTTGGGTCCTTTTCAAGTAATACTAAGTAAATCCCAAACTATAGGGTCGAAACGTTGTACCAATTTTAAATAAAGCAACAAGCCAGTTGGGTTGACTATAAGTTCCCGTTGTAATTTTTATTCATCACTGGTGACCATAAGCAATCTTCCTACGTAAATTAAAAACATATT
>NW_011958315.1:0-1554 GCF_000949405.1 Vollenhovia emeryi | reverse complement strand
GGTATTGATACACCTAGATATCGAAAACTACGGGGCGCACTGCCTGGACGTCGTCATCGGCGACCTGGTACACGTGGACATCGAGTTCAAAGTATTAACGGCAACCTGGGACACGTGGACATCGAATTCAAAGTATATAATGTTATCGTAGATAACGTCGGTAATATCGGTAATAATCGGTCACGTCAGCAGCGTCAATGCCACGTTGCGACAGAAAAGTAAAAAAGATTTTTCCCCCTCCATACAAATATACATGCATAAATATATAACGCGCGCACGCTAGCGAGAGAGAGAGGCAGAGAGGCACACATCACACCCACACACACACACAAACACACAAACACACGCGCGCGCCCGAACGCACGTACATGCACACGCACTTGGGTTCATACTTGTAAAGGAATGGGGCGAAGGAATAGTGGAAGGAGAGAGAGGGCAATTAAAATTCGGTTGAGCAGCGCCAAGTTTTTGTAATTTATAATAAAATATTTATTTGTATTAAATTGTCTAAACCGCGGGCAACGGGCGTCCGCGGGCGCCCAGTCGGCGGGCATGCCCCCACTCCAATCATCGCTCCACCACGTTTAAAACTATTTAGTTTAGTTGGCGCCATTATATGATATCATTACTTTTGTAGAGAAGATAGTTTTGTAGTGAAGATATTTTTGTAGAGATGCAAAAAAGATAGAGTAACAAAATATATTCGGACGTTGGAGCTTATACTTGGTGCTTTTTCTTACCTTTCTTTAAAAAGGTAAGTTTTTTAGGTGATATCACCCCTTTTGTAGTGTTAAATATCTCGTACTGTTTATTTATCAGAATATAAGTGTGCACAATTATTATTCTGTTACGAGAGAGAACGTCGAAATGGCCGATTGTGTGATATTAAACGCCAGGCAATAATCGACGATCTTGCGTTCCATGATGCGCGGTTGCGTGGTGCACGAGACGTAAAGGCTTTTTTTTATTTATACCTCGTTACTCGTTACTGTGTCACTAGGTCCCTGTGTTATAGGTTACGTAACCTATAACTTATTCAAGCGAATAGATTTTCTGTTAAGTTACTAACTTTATTTCAATGATACCATGCTGTTCTCTGATTTAGTCCTCTGATTAGTGGAACATTGTCGGTTCGTACACACAACCCATATAATTTGTATATTATACAAATGTGTTCATGAATTGACAGTTCTAGGAGCAAATTCGAAAAGTGCAGAATCACTCCATCATCCCCTCACTGACTCGGATCTCAACAACGGCTGATCCGACGAAGTTGAGACTACGCTTAATCGATTGCTTGGGTACTATGTGAATAATAAAAGTGTCTTTACTTTTCTTCTACGAGCCCCATGAGTAGAGATATTGCGATGCAAAGTCCACTGGTCTGAATTCTCGCGTAATTTTTAACACGTCGTCGTCGTCGTCGTCGTGGTCGACCAGGCCAGTGGAGGGGGAAAAATCCTTTTTACTTTTCTGTCGCAATGTGGCATTAGCGCTGCTGACGTGACTGATTACCGATACGATGACATTATATACTTTGAATTCGATGTCCGC
>NW_011958314.1:0-1554 GCF_000949405.1 Vollenhovia emeryi | reverse complement strand
GGTCACATCTCGCTACGCGCTCGAATTGGACAGTGGGCAGGGCAAAGACGACGATTTTCGATAATTTTTTTCTCGATAACTACTGCGAATTTTGCAAAATAGTATAGGACTTTTCTATTCAGTTTGCCCCGGTCTATCTGCCATCTACGGGACATACGGGTATTAGGACACACCCTGTATATGTATATAGGAAAGCCACCTATTATGAGATAGGCTCCTAATATAGCGGAGTTTCTACGGAGTTCCTGCAAAATTAATAGACATTATCTGTTGGTTCTACCATGAATTTATTGCTATTTGAGTGAAGTCTGTTTAGTGGAAAATTTATTGTTAGATCGTGTAATCGTTGCGAAAAAAGATTTGTCATTAAATTTGGACGTTGAAAACCTACTATCTCACATTAGAATCCTATCTCATAATAGAGGACTTTCCTCTATATACACTAATATACAGTCGTTTCAAAACTTGAACATTTCTACAAATAATGCATGTTACGTTTATATGTATGTAAACTTTTCAGTTCGAATGAAAATGATACGCAATAAAGAGCATTTTCGTCACGTGTTACTTTATTGCTTTGATGCGAAGAAAACGGCTGCCGAAACTCATCGAATCATCACAGAAACTTATCCTGAATTTGGTCCATCGGTTAAAACATGTGAATACTGGTTTCGACGATTTAAACGCGGTGATTTTGATTTAAGAGACAAAAAACGTTCAGTTCAAAGAAAGTTCGAAGATCCCGAACTGCAGGCAATATTGGACAAAGGCCCGGATCAAACATTTCAAGAATTAACTGAATCATTAGATGTTGACAAATCTACCGTTTCTGATCTACCCGCGATAGGAGAGATTCAAAAAGAAGGTAAATAAAATTAAATATTTCTTTTACAAAAACTCCTTTAAAACTAACAACTAATATATTTTTCTATATATTACTTACATAATTAGTATAGAGATACCAATACATCTTGATAATTTATGTTGCACATTTTTTGTATCCTTTGAAGTCCCGTTTAAAATCTTTTGTATTTATAATATTTATAATATTTATTATAAAATAAAATTTGTAATAATATATTGTAAAATATATTAATGTTTTTATCTTCTTTTTCATAGAAGCATGCTGTACCACGCAAAAATTGATTCTTAAAAAATTAGATTTTATCATTAATTGGATTAATGCTAAGGACACTGAAAATAATGAATGTGGTGCGCAATTATTGCCTATGTTTCCTCTGGCGACACTAGAAGATTTCTTCAAATTTGAGCAGAAACTCCAACAAGATGGAGAAATTAGAAAACAGTTCGTAAGTATTTAAATTTGTCTTGCTTTAAAATTGTGCTGGTATTTCTGACACTTCCGATATTCATCACAATTCACTGCAAATATATGTATACAGCTTCTTCTACTCAACTAGCACACTCACACAAATAGTAGTCAATATTGGTTGTGTAAACCAAATACATATCTAGAATGTGCACTGTTATGCTACTTAAATTGGTGAATAACAAATTATCGATTTCTGCTACATGCGTAATATATACAGGGTG
>NW_011958313.1:0-1554 GCF_000949405.1 Vollenhovia emeryi | reverse complement strand
TCCGTGAAGATCGGTTTTTCCCATAAGAGTACGTGTAAAATCAGTGTAAATTAAAATAGTTATATCTCAGCAACCGTTTAGTGGATGCATTTTTACTTTTCTGCAATAAATTAGGAAGACTTAAAGAACAATTTCACAAATTTTTAGCGACTTTGTACTATTTTGAAGATAGGTTTGACACATCCTTAATAACAAAATGTAATTGTTGCTAAATCTTCTATTATAAACGTTAAATATTAGTTAAGTTTTAAAAATAGATATACATATAGTAAAAAGGAAGAATTAAAAAGTTAGAAAGAAAAATTGCCCGTTCTTTTTTAAAACGGCCGTGATTAACGGATATATAAATTAATGTGTCGGACAGCTTTCCAAAGTGCAATTTTGCGTTCGTGAAAAATAATCTTTGAGAAAGTTGTTTTATTGTAATTTTTGTTTTTCGATCAAGATACGCTTTATGGCTTTCTAAGCGGAGAGTCTCTGAAGCCTCTTTAGCTCAGTGGTAGAGCACTGGTCTCGTAAACCAGGGGTCGTGAGTTCAAACCTCACAGGAGGCAATTTTTTTTTCGTATTTTATAAATGTTTTTATTGCCTCAAAAAATACTACATCGCCAAAGTGTTTCAATTTCTAACATTTATTTTATAATAAATTATTATCAAAAGTATCTTTAACTTTACTCATTCATGTATACGTGGCCTATATGTATACTTAAAATTCCTCTCTATTCAAAGGACACATTTTATTCAATTTTAACGACAAATTTTTATAAATCTCAATTAAAATTTAAGAAAAATTGCGATGCCCGAATATCTAGATTCGGCGGTCGGTCAAAAACGCCAGGTAACTTTATAATATAATAAATTAAGCCTGGCTCCCGGAAGTGACATGGCTCCATTGAACGTGATAAAACGTACCAGAGTCAACAAATTTTTATAGGAAAATTTATACTAGCGTTAATAACACCTGGAAATGTGCCTTGTATATTCATGTTTCGATAAACTGTTCAGCAATTATTTATAATAATATAATTTTAGAAAATGCCTTTATGAAAAAATACACTCAATCATACGTTGACGGTCCGAAATAACCATCAAATTGAGTGTAAACCTTCATAATTGAGTGTTTCATGAAGGTTTACACTCAATTTGATGGTTATTTCGGACCGTCAACGTATGATTGAGTATTTTTTCATAAGGGTGTACAATGAAATATATACAGCGTTAATAACACCATCTGGAAATGTGCCTTGTATATTCATGTTTCGATAAACATGTTCAGCAATTATTTAATAATAATATAATTTTAGAAAATGTACAGTGAAATATATACGTTGAAAATACAATACGAACATTCTGCTCCGACAGAAAAGTTGAAAGTCGATTGGTTAAAGCCATGCGAATAGCCAATCAACTTGCAAGTTTTCTGTAAGGGCAGAATTTTCGTATACGTTTCTCCTTCGAATAGATTCAAGAATCGAGCCCCAGTAAAGGCCAATGTCCACGATGCTAGAACTTGGACCAAGTTCTAGCATCGTGGACATTGGCCTTAAAGCCTTG
>NW_011958312.1:0-1554 GCF_000949405.1 Vollenhovia emeryi | reverse complement strand
ACGCAGTGCAACAGTACTTTGGGCTCCCCTCAACAACGGTTGAATCTGCTTATACTTCTTGTAGGCGGGGCTCCAAACCGGTGACGCATAAAGGATTATCGACATGATGACATTATAATAAAGCCTGCGCCTTTGTTCGCTAGGGCCTCTTAGATTAGGCATCAACCTACTCAACGCTCCGCTTATTTTTAAGGCTTTGGCTGCTACGTATTCAAAGTGTTCCCTGAATAACCAAGTCGAGTCTATAATGACTCCGAGATATCTACAGCTGGAGTCCACTTTTACTTGACTATCACCGATTGTTATCACTCTGTGTAGCCGTGATCGCGGGAAAGCGACCACCTCGGTCTTCTCGCTGGCCAATGAAAGGCCCATAAAATCGAGTCTCTCCTTAACCATCAATCTCACTGCGTCCTCCGCCATAAAGCACACCTCCTGAAAGTCTTCCCCGATCACTACCACCATGGTGTCGTCCGCGAATCCGAACACCCGGTATTCCGGCGGTAGCCTCATCCTGAGAACAGTGTCGTAAGTGAAAGGGTCACTAAAAATCAGACGCTCCTGAGTACCAACCGACGGACTGCGCGAACGATATACGCGCAGGGCTACACGCTGTCACCACGCGCTATCGGCGTAACAGCAAGACCGGCAGGTTTCGGCGCGAATCGCAAACCGCACTCTTTGTCGAGACCTGCCCGGAGTAAGAACCGCGTCAGGGAGAGTCGCGTCGTATAACAAGTGTAAAGTACTCTGTACATTCGAACCTCTTATGGTAGTGTAAAATAAAGTTCATTTATGTAGTGTAGTGAGTCGTGTCGAAATACATAACTGCCGTGCCCGAATCTCATCCTAAGCCGACGAGCCTCATACATATACACATTAAACTTCTTTCATCTCAGAAGTGGGATACGAACAGAATCCACCGGGAGTATCCGGATTATCGAAGATATTCTGGGATACATATCCGGGATTCGTATCTCGAGACAAAGACGAGGCGAGAGCACGCAACGGCCACGTGATAGGAGACAATGCGGACGAAGCTCCAAAGGAAAGCGGAGCGCGAACGCCTTGAGGCGCTAACGATGGAGCAGCTTCGCGAAGAAGCCGAAAAGCGAGGCCTCCATACCACGGGCGACAAAAACGCCTTAGTCGAAGGCATCGTGGCATACGACGAGAAAGACGCAAAGTCCGGCGACCCCAGGGCCGGAGCGACGGAAGGCACCAAAGGAACGGACGAAGGAGCCGCATCCGCGGCGCAGACGGAAGGACGAGGGGCAGAAGAGATGCTCCAGACGGTGCTCAGCACCGTGACCGGCATGCTACGCCAACAACAAGAGGCATAGGCCTTCCAGCTCCTTGGGGGCGCCCCTATAACCTTGGGGGCGCCCCTATAACCTTGGGGGCGCCCCTATAACCTTGGGGGCGCCCCTATAAACTTGTAAGGAACAAGTTGAGTTCGGGGGCGCCTCCGACGGTGGAGAATTTGGACCCACGCTTTCTCCAAGAGGTGGTGGAAGCCCTATTCCCAGCGGGGGACGATGGCGGTCCTCCTTC
>NW_011958311.1:0-1554 GCF_000949405.1 Vollenhovia emeryi | reverse complement strand
CTCCAGGAACATGGCGCCAAGTATCGGGATCAGTCAATTGCCTAATTTCTTGTACTCGTCTCCAGACAAAGGATGCCCATTGATTCTCTCTTTTGATCCATGCAAGCACCGTAGAGGAATCCGTCCAACAATAAACTCTAAGCTCGGGACGATTCAAGGTCTTGATGGTGGTATGCAACAGGCGGGCTCCTATAGCAACGCCCATCAGTTCCAGCCGTGGAACGGTCGGTTTTCCTAAAGGGGCGAGTCTGGATTTGGCCTGAACGAAACGAACCTCAATTCCCTGGCAACGGACCACTCTTGCAAAAATAACAGCGGCGTAGGCAACTTGGCTAGCGTCGACAAATAAATGAAGCGATAGGGAATCGCCACACTCTCCAAAGGCCCATCGAGGAATTTTGACTTCGCGAAGATTCTCCAAGTCTCGTAGCCACTTCAGAAACGCTACGCTTGTCGTTTCGTCGACCAGCTCGTCCCAGCCTTTATTCGTAGTCCATAGTGCCTGCAAAATTAACTTCGGACAAAGTAACACTGGACAGACCATACCAATGGGGTCGAATACCTTCTGCGAGGCCGCTAAAATTTTCCTTTTGGTAGTTTCACTCGGAATCTTCGGCTGCAAGCTGTGACTGGAAATCTTCATCACGTCTTTATCCTTGTCCCAGATAAGACCCAAAACTGGAGCTTCTCTCGAGGGGTTTGTTTCACCAGCATACTCCCACCCTCGAAGGTCGAAACCTCCTCTGCTCATGTAGAAAGTTGCTTTGTCCTCGAAATTCTTCATTTCTTCAATCGTTGCGAGACTAGTTATGCAATTGTCGACGTAGAAGGATTTTGCAAGATCCCGCACTAGGCCGACCTCTTCTTGTGGTAAGTCCCGAGCAACGTTCTCCAGGTGAAGATCGATAGTAGCTCCCAGCAAAAAAGGACTGCTTGAAACACCAAATACGACTCGGCAGTGTCGATAGACTACGTAGTCCTTGTCTCCAGGCTGTCTCTTCCATAAAAATCTCATGACATCTCGATCCTGCTTCGAGACACTGATCTGAAGGAACGCCCTTCGGATGTCTGCTATCACTCCAAATTTCCGTTGCCTGAATCGTAGTAGTAACTCGGGTATTAACTCGATGAAATTAGGACCTGTCTCCAGACACTGATTTAAAGAGGGACCACTTCTCTCTCTTGACGATGCATCGAAAACGGGGCGAATTCGAGTCGTGCTATTCTCCTTAATGACGTGTCTGTGAGGCAGATAATGTCCATAATCCTCAATCTCATCGACAGGAACTTCCTCTATTATTCCTTCGTTCAACCAGTCTTGAAAAACGTCGTCGTAAGCCCGGTATAAACCATCTTGTTGCAGCTTTTTGATCGTGTTGTCCAGTCTTCGTTCAGCCGTCGCTCGATTCACAGGAAGAGTCGGATGATTCTCCTTCCAGGGCAAAAAGACTTCATAGCGACCTTGCTCGTTTACAGTTGCAGAGTGCCGAAAACTTTTAAGGACGTCCACCAGATGCTGCTCCTTTGTGGACTTTAGAATGGGATCTTGTATCT
>NW_011958310.1:0-1554 GCF_000949405.1 Vollenhovia emeryi | reverse complement strand
CCTTCCTTCCACTCCCTTTCTCACTTCACTCTCGCACCGTACCTCTTTCCTCTTCGCCATCTTTACCCCCTCAATATTATTTAATGTTACTATAATATTATATAAACTAAAAAAGTATTAGTATTTAATATTATAATTATATTCTGCCAATATTTAAAAATATTATTTAATATTAAATATTACAACAATATTTAATACACATAATTAAATTGGGAATAGTTATTATAAATATTTTTGAGAATTGTTGGGAAAAAATTATTGGGAAGTTATAAATATATTCTATTATAAATAGTTTATTTTTCAGTGTAATGGATACATTCTTATAAATTTTAATTTTATCAAATAAAATCTTTCTGTTTACTTTTTATAAACATTTTTTAATTTAACAATTCTAATCGTTTTATAAAAGAAACAGTGCAAAACCTTTTTAGAAATATAAAAGAAAAATAATACCTCTTGATACGGCATTTGCTATCTTTAGTTTAAACAATTAAATTATCTCATAAACTTAAAGAGTTTAAAAACTATTTCAAGAAACAAATGCATAAAATAAAACAAAAATAACTCTTTTTTTCTAATCTTAATTTGTAAATTAAATTCCATTTAAAGAATATAATCATTCTTGTCTTCTTTTTATTCGGTCCGGCGCGTGAGCTAACCAAATTTTGATAGGTGCACTTACATCTCCTTCACTCATATATCCTTAAATTTAGTTCTTACAACACCTAAAATATTCATAAAACGTATCAAATATAAATTTAAATGTTGTTAATTTAAATATGTTATATAAATATTACAATGTATTGTAATATGTTGGCCACTCTATTTTTACAAGAATTAACGAATTTTGAATAAAAGATATCAGATTTAATTAAATTTTAATTCTATTCAACATACCAAATATAATTTTCCATAAATATAACACTTCAAATTTTTTTTTATTTTCTTTTTGTCCAGTCCAACTAAATTGTGCAGCTACATCGTCTGTAAATAATATTTTCATAATCCTAGTTACAGTTTTCTTCATAGTACTTTGTGAACACGAATAAAGTGCCGATATCTGTAAAAAAATTAATTTTAATAATAAATTTTTGTAATATACTAATTAGATTACAAAGAAAGAACAAATAATAACTAAAAATGTTAAGTTTGAAACTTAAAAAATATCTAAACTTCTAAACAGAGATATAAAAACATACAATTATTCGATATTTTAATTTATACTTACAATTTGTTTTTTAAATATCTCGTCATGTTTTAGTTGTTGCTCAATATCTTTTATCTCATCAAGACTTTTCACTGAAAACTTTTCATGTAAAATGTTTTCACTATCATAAACCTGATTTTCCAGATTTTGCTCAGAATTGTATTGTTTCTTTTTCAATAAAAACTCGCATCTCTTTACTCGATTAGTAATATCTACTAAACTTTTAATAACGTATGTTTTGAAATTTTTGTCTTCTGCAAAAAAAGGAAATATTTTTTTAAATTAATATAATTACATATAAAAATTATAAAAAATTTTAATTGTTGTTTTGGAATAATAAAAACATG